>NC_063195.1:33094393-33099393 GCF_017589495.1 Alosa alosa | reverse complement strand
GACCTTTTCAAAGTTCTCTGGAGATCAAGTCAATAGACTCCGATGTGTTGAAAATACTCTCTCCCTCTCTCTCTCTCACACTCACTCACACACACATACACACACACACTCTCTCACACACACTCTCTCACACACACACACACACACAGACACACACACACACACACACAAACTCCTTAGAGGAAAGACAGGCCTTGTCTCAACCCTTTTGCTGTCCTTGTGTTGCTGGTTGACGTTAGAGTAGACTTTGCATGTCATTATTTGGCTCATTTGCTAGTCAAAGTTTTCCAGTGGAGTGGACAGGTTCCCTAGCAGGCTGTGGATGATGGAGTGGTGACGGTGCAGCCCCCACCCCCAACCCCGCCCTCTCCCCTGGCCCTCCAGGCTATTCAAACTCTCTACCTGCTGAGGATAACCCACGGGTGGAGCTCTGACCCACACTTGTGTCATTCTCCTCCTCCCTGCCATACCTACCCCGCCAACACACACACACACACACTCACACACAGACAGACAGAGACACACACACACACACACAGACAGACACACACACACACGCACACACACACACAGACACACACGCACAGACACACACGCGCACACACACACACACACATATACACACACACACACACACACATACACAGACACACACACATACAGACACACACACACACACACACACACACACATAGGCAGGCAGACACACACACACACATATATATACAGACACACATGTACACACACACACACACACGCACACATACACACACACGTGTTCACTCACCAATCCTGTCACCCCACTTAGCGCTCGCTCTCCAGCAACTGCCCCACGCTGCCCGACTGGCTCGGCCAGTTCATTTCTAGTGGCAGTTCAGTCCACATATCCTCCCACGGACAAATAGTTGTACCTCTCTGTTGACTATTCTGGTAAACCCAACACCTTAGTGTTTCTTAGAGTTTCAGGAGTGGCTCTGCAGGCTAATCGCCAAATGCCAGCTCAGTGCGTTGGGCCTGAGAGTGCCTATGTCAGAGTGCATTGCAAGTGCCGTCCGTCTGTCTGCCTGCCTGCCTGCGTGTGACGGAGTCCAGCGCGGGCCGGCTCCCTGTTTTTCTGGTCCCCCTGACCCCTCTGCTGCCACCTCTACCGCACGCCCCCACAGGGGCCAGAGCAGTAATAATAATAACAATAATGATGATGAATTCTGTAGAGGAACTGGGCCATACTATGGGGGAAAGAATAACACAGTGTGTGTGTGTGTGTGTGTGTGTGTGTGTGTGTGTGTGTGTGTGTGTGCTGGTCTTCAGGAAATGAGAGCGTGTATGTTCCTGGGGAGGTCTGCGGAGGCCTTTGCTCCAGTGGGGGCTATGGCTACACTCCTGCAGCCATTTGTATTTCTCACACACACACTCACACACCGACTGTCTCTCTCTCCAGCACTCCCTTTCTCTCTCACACACACACACACACAAAGGCAGGTCTTTCTACACCCACCTATACACGCACACACGCACATATTCAAGAAAAAGACAGACCTGCCTCCTACTTATGCACAGAAACACACACACACACACACACACACACACACACACACACACACACACACACACATACAAATCCACACACTCAATATAAATAAAGACCTACCTAGACACACACACACACACACACACATGAAAACACACCTTTTCATTCCACACACATACACACTGGCGCACACACGTTCACGTTCATGTGCCGTGCCAAAAACACACACATGTACAGGCCCGGGCTGTCCTGGTGCCGTTGGATCCCTCCTGCAGCCTTGTAACTGATTTTCCATCAAACGGCCACTTCTGTCCAACTACGAGTCCTGCTGCCGCCAACGCTCACAGCCAAACATGATTGATTGAGCCCCACCCCACCTGCCCAAGAGGAGAGAGAGAAAGAGATAGAGAGGGAGAGTGAGAGAGAGAAAGAGAGGGGAGAGAGAGAGAGAGAGAGAGAGAAAGAGATAGAGAGGGAGGGAGAGTGAGAGAGAGAAAGAGAGGCAGAGAGAGAGAGAGAGACGGATTAAACCCTCCCATGCCACAGGTACCAGTTACTCATTGCTCAGCAACCACTTCAAATGCGGCATCCCTTTTTTCTCTTCACTCTTTTTTTCTTTTTTCTTTTTTTTTTCTTTATTGGCTCTCCTGCCTTCAGATCTCATGGAGGGGGAATTGGGGATAAGTGATACCGGCAGAGGAGCCGGCGTGTGTGGCAGATGGAGTGTGTCTCTGTATGTGTGTGTGTGTGTGGCTGTGTGTAGGGGCTGCCCCGTGTGTGTGTGTGTGTGTGTGTCTGTGTAGGGGCCGCCCCGTGTGTGTGAGAGTCTGCCTGATTCCAGGGCTCCTGGCAGACGAGCAGACATATTTGTCGGTGGCCGAGCCGCGTGTGACAGGTTTCCACTCACGCCCAGTGCTGCCACGTCAGGCCCGTGACTCACCGGCCCGCAGGGATGGCCGTGGCCTCGCGGCTCCAGTCCACATCGGGTCTGGGTGCCGTCTGACTGGACCAGGGGGGTGAATGGGCCGATTGCCTCGGCCAGGGTAGTGTGGTCCACTTCTGAGGTTTTGACCTCTGCTCAGTTCCTGGTTACATAACTCCTAATGCAGCTGTTGTAGGGTTGACTCAGAGCTGACATGGGTCACTAAGATATGCCAGACCATGACAGAGTGGACACCCCACCACACATTATTCATATTAAACAGATAGTCCTCATGCATATTTATACGCATGGTAGACTCAGTTCACTACATTACTCATAGTCCATACCAGAATAGGAATGCAAATGATTCTATATACAATAAATAGAATGACAGTGAAACAGTATCTTAGTGTAACAGACTGAGCTCTGGAGTTGAGATCCCTTAGTCATCATGTTGACTTGTGCAGGCTGTTACCTGTTGGAGAGTTTTGGGTTGTTTGCCCCAGGCAATTGCAAGACTAACTGCCAAGACCACATGGAAATATCCATGGTGAAGCAGGCGCTTCTCACAGGAGGGTTCCCTTGGATTTAGAAGGCAAATTCTCAGCGTGAGATTCTGTGACAGGGGTTAGAATTGGGACATGATGTTTGGGAAAGGAAACCATCCCTGCCGACTCCATAGTAATGACAGACTGGTTTTACAGTGAGACATTAAGGAGCAGTATTGGTTTTCCATAGCCTCTGACACACACACACACACACACACACACACACAGTTGTACAATATCCTTCATTTTTATCTCACTCACACAAGTGAGATTGTAAAACTATGTCCTACAGGTCTTGCACAGTTAGTTCAGATAGCCAACACCTTTACTCCATAAACATGCAATGCAATACTATGCTCCTTCACAATCTACATTCACAAAGGCAAAGGTCTTGTATTGCATAAAAGTGCCATGGAAATGTTGGTCTGCCAAACTCTCTAGGCTTACACTGACTTCGGCTCAGTCCAGGAAAGAGTTTTTATGCACGGATGACTTTTATTTTGGCATTACCGGTGATCTATGTATTGTTACTGCCGTGATGAGAGCTCAGCTGGTCGCCAGAAATGAATTCGGTTTTAATCCGGCACTTTCTCTCATCCCTCCGTGGCTTGAGCACTCCAACTTCTTGACTTCTTAATTTAAAAAAAAAGTTTTATGTGATTGTCACTAGTCTTGCCATTTTTTTAAATTTTCTTTCAGCATAATTGATAGCTGGTGAAAATGCACAAACATAAACACAGCCAAAAGGCTCGACCGTGGAAAGTGACATGCTGTCAGCGTTGTGGCTGGAGGATGCTGCTGCTGCTGGTATGGCACAACAGAGGGGTCTGGGTTTTTTCTTCTCTCTCCCCAGGACGGAGGGCTCTATGGAGCACTGCATTTACATTCAGTCACTCCGACAGCAACAAATCCAGACCTGTCGTGGCTCATTTGCTGCCCTGAATCCATAGAGGTATTCCACGGCCACAGATGTGTTTCCACCCAAACGGATAATGCACTAAGAGAGGCATTCCCCCCACCCCCCCTCGTTTGGGTTCTCTGAGGTGTCTGTTGGGGCCGTGTCATGGGACAGTCTGGTGGTGTGTGCGTGTGGGAAATGGGTGGGGAGCGGGAGGTGTGTGTGTGTGTGTGTGTGTTTAGTGTGTGAGGGGGAGGGGGATTTCGAAGCTGTGTGTGTGGGATGAGCAACATGGCCTGCCCTTGGGACCTCTTGCCAAAACACCAGGGGAACAAAATCAAATTGCTATAAAAAAAAATCCCTCCGTATCTCCATCCCTAATGGATTGGGAATGGTCTCATGACTGCTGGGAATAGCTGAGCGCTTGTGATGTGGCGGCGGCGCCCGGCCCCATGGATTCCCGGATCTGGTGGCGTGTTGCGCAGGCCCCCCGTGCCAGTGTGGTGTGGCAAGCCGTGGCGTGGTGAAGCCAGGCAGGGATGATGGGCTTCCAGCCCGGCTGAGTTTGGCTCCGGCTCCAGCGCCGAGGCTGTTGCCAGTACCACCATATTGATCTGGTTTGCTGCGCAGGAAGGAGGGATGTGGGGGAGAGAGAGAAAGAGGAGGAGAAGGAGGGGTGTGGGGGAGAGAGAGAATGAGAGAAAAAGGGAAGAGGAGGAGAAGAAGGCAGTAGGGGGTTCAATGTGGGAGCAAAGTGATCTGAAGACATGCAGGCTTTGAATGGGTCTTTTTGTTCTGCTATGACTCACGACTAGAGCCCAGGGAATTGGAGGGAGGGGGGGATGATGTGGTTAAATCATTAGGAACCAACATGTTGTTCAACATGCCTCACTCTCCTCTGAGTGAATAAACTGATGCATGAGGACACCGAGAGAGAGAGAGAGAGCAGAGGTCTGTCTCCACTAACATCTCTGCCTTTATGTCCTCTAACCTCTAACCTACCCTCGCTAATAGGCCGAATCGACGGGACGTCCTGTTCCCTGTTTCTTATAGTGGAAGATAGTGGAAGGGGGTTTTTTAATACTGAGAGTCATCATTAATAAT
>NC_063195.1:33006893-33089393 GCF_017589495.1 Alosa alosa | reverse complement strand
ACACGACTCCCAATGGCCATCTCAGCCTCTCCTCTCCTCTCCTCCCCTCTCCTCCCCTCTTCTCTCCTCTCCTCTGTCTCTCTCCCTCCCACTCATTCATTCAGGGTCAAAGAATGTCTACACCCATATGTAGAAGACTGCATGTTTTTCTGAATGGAATTGATCATTACGGTGTGGTGCAGTAACTGATAGACACCAACTTGTATTGATCAGTAATACTCATATACTATACAGCTCTGGAAAAATACCACTGCACATTTTTCTGATGTCATCCTACGGTTGCTGAGTGACATTCAAATGAGTTGAAGGTCATATTCTCTTAATTTTGAATGTCAAATCATTCGAATGTCACGCAGAAACCGTAGGATGACATCAGAAAAATGTGCAGTGGTCTCTTAATTTTTTCCAGAGCTGTATATACCTGTTATATAATTTTGTACAAAGAGATCAGTGAAAGTCTGGTATACATATTTCCTCTCCACATCTTCCCTTGAAATAAATCCGAGTGGCTGGTAGTTCAGTTTGTCATAGTTACTGATTCGCAAGTCGCAACACTTGATTGCTCACAAAAAGCATTTTTGGATTTTTTAAAACTACTTCACTGAAACTAAAACAACACCTATCTTTGCATTGACCAATGCAAACTTGATGAATAAAACCTCCTCACTTCTCTAATCACAATACATTTATTTATTTATTTATAGACACTCAAAGACGCTTAAAACAGTTTTTACATAGATACAAATAAACAGGCGAGGTACATGGACAAGGTCAGCCTACATAAACAAAGAAACAAAACACACAGGTGGACAGCATGGACAAAGCAGAGGACAAATGGAGAGAGGTGGGCAATGGAACAAGGGGATGCTGGGAAAGTCCGTTAACAGGAAAAGGCAAGTTTGAAGAGGTGAGTTTTGAGGGCCTGTTAGAGTGTTGGACCGTTGGACCGATGTGGTCAGGGAGGGCATTCCAGAGGGAGTGGGCAGCAACTGAGAGGGCCCTGTGGGCCCAGGTCTGGAGCTTGGTCCTGACGCTCTTGAGTGTGTTAGCATCGGCGGACCTGAGGCGGCGGGCGGGAGTGTGGTGGATGAGGAGGTGGCAGAGGTATCATGTCAGAGCTGTCTGAATCATCAGTGGAAGTGTCTATGCCCTCCCTCTCTCTCTCTGTCTCCCTCCCTCTCTCTCTCTCTCTGCTGCAGGGTGGTGGTGGGGGGCCAGGGTCAAGTGCAGCCCAGGGGCTTCGATGGTTGATTCACTGGACAGCTGCAGGGGGGGGGGTGGGTAGGCAGGTAGGCAAGCGCAGGTGAGTGGGTTCAGGGAGCTACGCTGTCCCAGTTACTGTACAGTATGTTTGCCATAGGCAGTAGGAATGAGGCGAAGCATGAGAGAGAGAGAGAGAGAGAGAGACAGAGAGAGAGAAAGAGAGAGCTAGGCCCCAAATGCGTGTTCTGTGGATCACAGGCCTCTGGCCCGCACATGCAGGCTCCATGCTGTGGGTGATGGTGCTCAGTGGGATCTGATCCAGAGTCAGTTTCTGGGATATGTAAGCTGCTCTGGCAACTGGTTACAACACTGACATCAACACTGACATCAACTGCTCATACGATTTGCTTTCTGTTTAACTTGGGACTTGCTTTTCTAGAAACTGGTTTGCATATTGGAGCTCTGTGCTATTTTTTATTTTAAATGTGAAAATAAGTGTTTTCTGCCAAAATCAATATGGGTGTGCAAAAAAACACTATCTACGCTTTCTTCATATTCTGTGTTATACGCACATGTATGTAACTGGCAGTACACAACTGCTACATATGTAAGTGTGTGTGTGTGTGTGGTCTGTTAGCAGAGTCAGAATCTGTGCTCACCTGAATCGGACTAAACCAGCATAATTGTTCCGCGCTGACTCAGCATATTTCCCATAATTACTGCCTCCATGTTAGTGTGACTCATTTCGGTAAACTCACCCAGTTGGCCATCTAAAATGTCGCCCATGGAGTTCTAACATTAACCACTCAAGTCGTTTACTAACATATGATTTTTATTTAGCGACAAAAAGGCAACCACATCAGCTTCACAATAACCCACACATGATATTTGGCTCCAGACTTTCACCAGTTCCTGCACAAAAATATTACACATGCTGAAACACTGACAGAACATTAAAAAAAAACATTAAAAAAATATAGCATGATATAACATCATACTATAATATACTGTAATTGTAACATTAAATTATTATTATCTCTCTCTGCTATATCCTCAGGAGATCTCCACAGTCTGTCTTTTGAATCCTTTACGACCTTCTGATGAATGGGCTCTGCATTGTGACCCTTGGGGGGAAACGGTGGGAAAAGTTAGTTGGACCCGTGCAGCTGTAAAACAACATAATGTGAGTGTTGTAGTCTCGTCTCCAACGTCACACATATGCATGTGTGTAGCATGAATGCCCTCAATGCCCACAGAAAGACAATCTAAGTCTTTGTTGAATGTTCGCTGAGAGACCCTCAAAAACGCATCCTCGCTGCTCATCAGCGTGCTAGAGAACTCAAGGCCATTTCTCTGAATCAGAAGCGTACTAATGCAACACTCATCGTCTCTGCTTGAAAGTGGCCATGTTTGACATGGCAGTAAACAATTAATCATGTTTACATAGCTGATGGTGCCGAACAGGGGAAAGTGATAACCCGATACGCCCAAACCTGACAAGCTTCACTGGGAGAGTTGTTACAACATTCCGTCAGGCGGGTCAACTAGAAAGGAAGCCAAAAGCCAAACAAATAATCAGCATGACATGTTGGCACCACTTGTTACACTAATAAATCACACATTGACTGAAACAAGATCAACATGCAGCACATGTGAGGAAAACATATGGAGGAGACCACATGATGGTGTACCATAGAGTATGATGTATATGATGGTGTACCATAGAGTATGATGTACATGATGGTGTACCATAGAGTATGATGTACATGATGGAGTACCATAGACTATGATGTATGTGATGGTGTACCATAGAGTATGATGTACATGATGGAGTACCATAGAGTCTGATGTACGTGATGGTGTACCATAGAGTATGATGGATGTGATGGAGTAGAATAGAGTATGATGGACGTGATGGAGTACCATGGAGTATGATGTACAGTATGTGATGGAGTAGAATAGAGTATGATGTATGTGATGGGGTAGAATAGAGTCTGATGTATGTGATGGAGTAGAAAAATGAGTAATAAGTGCTCAAAACTGTGTAATAATGTACTATGATCTTTGAATCAGAATGGAGAACTGAGTCTAAAGTGGAAGCGACGTGGAGAACTATGAGAACTTGAGTCTGAAGTGGAAGCAGTTGTGGAGAACTATAAGAACTTGGGTCTGTAGTGGGAATCTGAAGCTGAACAGCCGAACTGTGTTTGTGCGGAGCAGGAGGAGAGTGCTCTGTCTGCTCTGGCCAGCTCGCTCACCCTCGGGGCACGGGAGTCAGGGGGACGGCCACCCAGTATCCCATGACCACAGCCTCCGCCACACGTCCCTCCGCTCTGTCTGAGCGTCTTTTGTCCGTCGGGAGCCGGGCCTGCAGGCTGGCTCCATGTCATGCGACACCCCCATGCTCAAGGATGTTTCAGCGAGCTGCCACAATGTGATTTGTGTTTGTGAACATCTGCAGTCTTAAGTGTGTCTGTGAGCCTGCATACATAAGCCTACGAGGGGGGAGAGTGGCCTTCATTGAGTGTGTGTGTGTGTGTGTGTGTGTGTACATTCGTTGAAAGCTCTGAAGTGTGTGTTTTGGCGTGCTTTCTTGCGAATGAATGGTCGAGCAGGCTTGCAGGTCATCCTAAGTGCTTATGGAGTGCATGTGTGTGCATTCCTGGGTGCTGGGAGTGGTCTCTCGTGTGTGTGTGTGTGTGTGTGTGTGTGTGTGTGTGTGTGTGTGTGTGTGTGTGTGTGTGTGTGTGTGTGTGTGTGTGTGTGTGTGTGTGTGTGTGTGGTGTGGGTGGGTGTGTGGGTGGGTGTTGGAGCGAGTGTGGATGTGGCCGGCCCAGGCTCCGTCTCTGATTGTGCATGAGATGGCTTTAGCATGTGTTTTGTCGTGGCCAGTGCAGCCGCGGTGAGTGGGCGCTCCGAGGGCACGGGTCACAGACTTTTAGTGCTCCGGAACTTTTCACTCACCTCCCAGGAACCATCGGCCGGCAGCCAACGCCAGCGCCTGCTCTCCATACAGCCACGGATCCCCTCGCAAGGATTCTTCTGTGCGGCGTTGCATTAAATAATTTTTTTTTTTTTTTTTTTTTTTTTTTAAACCTGGTTGTTTCTGCGCATGTTAAGGGTGGATGGCGAAAGAGAGCCTCGTTTATTTTTACTGCAGCCCAACAGAAATGTTTTCTGTTCGAGAGATTTAATGGAGGTGAAGAAATGAAGAGAGAGAAAGGTGGTGTGTGTGTGTGTGTGTGTGTGTGTGTGTGTGTGTGTGTGGGGCGGGGGGGCAGTGGTAGAGAGAGAGAGAGAGAGAGAGAGAGAGAAAGACGGCTGGAGAAATAGCTTGGACGCCAGCCAGGTCCAGCCAGGCTGTATTCACTTAACTCAGATCGCGGCACATCATGAATCGTCTGGTGTCCTCCTCTGCATATAAGTGAGGATGATGAAGGCCTCCGGCTCTCTAGCCAAACAACTGCAGCTCGGGGAGAAAGAGGAATGTCCAGCCATCATATTTGTAGCCTCCTTTGGTCAGAGCGAGGCAATTACGTCCAGCCACAAGTCAAGGCCGCGCGGCTACCTCTGTGCTGGCCTGAAGCGGAGCGACACAGACCTAAATGCCTCACAGCCCGGATAAAGTCCTGTGGTTTGTGGGGTTAAGAGGCGATCATTGCACAGCGTGGCGGCCGTCTGTGATGTGAGCCGACTTTATGACCGTGCGTTAGCAGCAGCGGAGGTGTTTACGCTCTTAGGAGGGCTCTCAGCATATAGCAATATAGCATAGCGGGCGGGGGTCTGCAGAAATTACTTCTGCCACGGCACGACACACCTGAGACGACTAAACCCATATAGTTGGCGCTTGGAGGTATTTTTAGAGGTGGAGAAAGCTATGGCTATAAGTAATTTCCATACATCTGGAAGCAATGCTAGGGATATTAAAGCATTGATGGCACTGATGAAAGTTTCACGTCCATAATTCGACTCGATGTCGAGACATGGTGAGGAGTTCAATGACTGACTGTTGGCACTATCAGCCACAACTTGCTCTGTGGGCTATGATGCAATAACCTGCAGGCAGGGAGAAACCTTGTACTGTCAAGTGCCAAAAAATCACAGGCAGTGGTGCCAAGACCCACTGGAATATGGTGAAGAACCATGACCATAATAATAATTATTCAGTTATTCAATACTATCTCAACATTATTCAAAAAGACTTATTTCAACAATAGACACGTATTTTCAAATGCACATTAAAAAAAAAGGAATTACGCCATCTGCCTATCAGGATTCCCTAGACCCAACAACCGTCCAACTCCTACATTTTGTAGGCACACATAACTCAATCTTAAATTTTTAAAAAGCCCTCTAATGTCGAATCCAAAAACGAAAAGACTGAACAGCTATCAGAACAGACTGTCTAGGGGTTGTCTATCTAGATTTAATTATTTTATATATATTTTTAAGTCTGAGGGGTGGTAACATTTTCTTACATTTTGAGCATGAGGTGAGTCTTCAATGAAGAGAATATATGAGCAAAACATTTTCATCATGCCGGGTTCCACTCATGAAAGTGCAGCTTATTAAAGCGATGTGAAATGATTTGCAGCTTTAGCGTTGTCTGGGTACTGGGTACTGGAGCAAACACAGCTCCAGGCAGCAGAACAGACCTCCTTTAGCTCCAGGGCTCCAGCCACTGAATAATTGCACCAGAGGGACTCGGTACACCAGCCATTTTGTGCTATTCCAGTGGTGACACTCCGATAGTCTGATTGGCGAACTGGAACCGACTGACAAATGAGTGATGGAGAGACGGCCTCTCCTCAAGCTGCCCTCTCTTCCTCTCCAACACAGTGGGGCAGAGCAGGGTAGTCTTACCCCTGGAGAGACTGGAAGAACTGTACAGACGGCATCGCCAGCGTGTGAAAGAGAATGGGCTGAACAGATGGCTGCTTCATTTGGCACAGTGTTGTCTGGGATGTCAGATGAGTCGCACGTTGCATAAAATACAGACTGCTGAGACTCTTGTAGGATCAGTACAGAATTACAATCATTACTCGGTGAGAAAGTGATTCAGGTGCTTCGTGGTGTCATTCTTTTGTTAAAGCTATCATTTATCAAATTAAAAGGTCTCCCTCACATTTTCTCACAGTATTCCGAATAAAAACGTGTTTTAACCACATTGTGGTCACTTGTGCAACAGATGCACTTGGCTAAAACAGCTTTCAATAATGTAATATTACAAGGCAGGACAAGGACATCATGATCATGCAAGTCAAAGAAAATTTAATCTGTTGTATCAGTCATAAAACTGTATTAGATCCAGACGCAAAACATTGTCAGCGTGTCGTAGTAACTCTGAGAGGAGAGCCTGGTGAGCTATTATATGTCGGCCATTATGGCAGATTTATGTTTCACTCAGTCACTGCTTCACATACAGTGCCATGCCAATATATAACGTTACCTCAAAGGCTACACATTGTAGATCTATACAATCCAGCTTCTCCCACGTTCACTTCTACATAACCCCCCTCCACACACACACACACACACACAAAACAAACACATACACACACACACACATGCATGCGCTTTCGGAAAGCATGCGGCTCAGTGCGAGGTGCAGGCCCACTGAGGGAGAGTTCAGTGGGTCTAAAATGGCCGCCCGAGGGAGGCTGCTGGGGGTAGGGTTGCTCGGTGGGAACCCAGAGGTAAGTGCAGACAGACACATTTGTCCAGGCCGTTATGCCCACGAGGTGCGTTCCGGGGGTTGCATGACAGATGCTGAGAATGCCTCGGTCTAATTTAAGCCTTCCAGTGGGTCCAAAACATCCTGCGTTGCCTTGCTGAGGCCGAGGATGTATTAAGATATCACGGAACTCGCCACCAGCATGTGATGCTCCAACGTGGAGGAGCTGCATCCCCGCCAACAACTCAATACAACCACACACAACTGGACACACACACATACCTTCAGATGTGTGTACACAAGTACAAATACACTGGCATAAGTTAAAAAAAAACACACACACACACACTCCATTTATATACACAAACCAAACAAAATATTAAATACACACACTGACATAGACAAACACACACACACGCACACACAAAGGGATACACACTTACGCTAAATGGTTCTATGCACAGTGAGTGAAACAGTGTGGGATGAGACTTTAATGCTAGACTGCTGTTTTAGGGAAGAGGAATGCACCCTCTACTCAAAACCAGGCCTGCAAACAGGCCTGTCACAGTAAATCTGCAGAGATCCGTCCCATCCCACACCGGACCCTGCCACAGTAAATCTTGGCCAGCAGAGGGGAAGTGTGAGCGAGAGCAGAGCTGGACTACACCAGGGCTCAGCCAGTGAAGGCCACACCACCTTTTTACTCCACCACGCACCTCGTGAGAATGAGCAGGCACTGAATTTAGATGGCGCGAATGCTTCAAATTTCTGCAACTGGACGACATTCCTGCGACTCGAAACTCGGACGTTCTCCTGTGTGCGTCTCTCACCTACGCTCAGGTCATTCTCCATTTCTGTTCTATTTACGCGCTCAATTTCCTGCTGCGGCTCCCGGAGTGTGTGTTGTGTTGTCCTGTTGGCCTCGACTACATGATAGAAAGGCTCTCCGGCTCCTGCCACATCTCTCATAGACGGTGTAATCAGGAGTGTGTGTTGTGTTGTCCGGGCACTAAGGTTAGGCATGGGTTAGGGTTAGGGTTGGGGTTTGGATTAAGATTAGGTGCCTTTAAGTCAGCGGTGGCATCGCTTCCTGGAAGACGACGTTGGGGGCATAAAACACAACTGAGCGTGGGGGGAAGGGGGTGGTAGAGACCGAGGGATGGGAGAGAGAGCACCAGGCACTGAACACAGATCTCAGGGGCCTCTCTGATGGGAGAGAGAGCACCAGGCACTGAACACAGATCTCAGGGGCCTCTCTGATGGGAGAGAGAGCACCAGGCACTGAACACAGATCTCACCACACGTGCATCCCCACTGTAAGAGTGACATCCAGCGACACACGTGTCCAGCGTCTACTGTGTGCTGTAGAATGTTTTCCACACAAGCATTTTATAGCCCCAGTTTTGGTTGAGGCTGAGTCTGTCTTTCATTTTTACATCTCTTCCCTCTTAGGGCTTGTAAACCGACACAAACCATTTTCTCTGAAACACTATCAGTCTAAATGACAGGCTTCTTGCATGTTGATATGGCCCTGGAAGTTCACTAAAAGGGCAAGCATGATTTCCACCAGGAAATGGTGGAAGGGAACCTGTACTGCATCTGACCAGCTGCCTCACGTCTTTTTTTTAATCTGACAAAAGGTTTTTTTATCGCCAGACGACGGCTTAAGCTTCACAATAGGCGTCCACTGTAGTGTATGTAAGCCCCTTGCAACTGTGTGCAGTACTGCCTTAAGATAGAGGGAACGTGATATCTGGGGTCGATACAGATTCTCACTTTCACAGCATAAATGGTTGGCTGAGGTCTACCCAGCAGTGTGTTCAGTTGGCTCACAAAGAGGCAACTTGGATAAGGCTTTAGCTCTGGCAGTTAGATGATACAGGCCTTCGCCAGGGTAAATTAGATGTTCTGTGTGTGTGTGTGTGTGTGTTGTATCTCTACTCTGTGTACAATGAACTACTCAACCCTGCAAAATAAGAAACAAAAGGTCCACAATAGTAGAAGTTCACCTAAATCCACCCCAAAGCCACCAAAAAAGAAAGAAATACACAGAATCATAAAAATAGATTTGGACTTTGGTTTTATTTATGCGCACAACATATTTGACAAGATTTAGGACATATCAGTTATGTTGATTTTGGAGGGGTCAAACAGACCGCCTGTTGGATGTGGAGCGTCTGGCCAGAGAGCCCAGTAGGCGCGCAGCTGAGCAATTGGTCACCTGAGGCCCCTGGAGTTGTAATACAAGTTACAGATGGCTAGTAATCAATCAGTAATTAATATGCCTCTTAGCCTACTGCTCAACAATGAGGTATGTGTACCATTTTAGATCCAAATAGATGAATAAATAATGAAAAAAACATTCTACCTTTTGAACTACTTTATCTCATTTTATCATTGATGTAAAACAGAAGCTTTGACTAATCAACTCTAACAGTTAATATGTCAACAGTTCAGTTCAATAGTTTGATTAATCAAATCAACGGTTAATATGTCAAATGCATCATCCCTGTTTACCCATTCAAATTGTATAATTGTCAAACTAGCCAAAAGCTATTTGCGAGCTGAAGGTCCACAGCCTGGTGTTAGCTCAGACCCCCACTAGCACACATGGCCGCTCCTGTCCCAATCTGATAATGAGCCTCATATCTATGGCATTTCGTTTGTGCACACGACATTCTAGAGAGCGCAGAAACACAACTCAAGCTGGCTTTTGAAATGTAAATGGTCACGCTTTGCTAGCATACACTATTGATCCCAAGCTAGTCAAAAACATGTTTAATACTTTCAACTGCCACAGAGAGTAGTGGTTGTCTCAGAACGCCAACGAATGCTTCCATGATGAGTCAGCGTCTCAAATATACTGGGACTGTCTCAACCTGACAAATATTTCTCACATATAGAAGGACACGCTGATTAAATGCAGTCTGGATGCTAGTTTTAGCATAAGCAAGCAGAGTTGTTGCTAGCCAGAACCGACATGACAAAATGGGCCTTAAGACTAAGGAGGGAGAGGGAAACAAAACTACTCCACCAGGAACAGGATCACTCCCAGGTCAGATTTGATTTCTTTCAGTGGCCACCACATTTATAGGACATGCCACCTGAGACCAAAGGAAAATAATAGGAGAGGTCATATGGGATGCGGTCATGCACAGAGCAGACCAACTCCAACTGGGGGTGTACTTCCACAGTTGCTAATTTGTTTCACAACAATAAACCCAAATTACAGAAGTCGTCATATGACAACAGACAATATGGGATTTTTTTTCAGAATGCAACAGTCATGAATGCTGTCGTTAGTCAGGAGATCCCCCCGCATGGCCTGCAGCCCGGGCCTGAAGGCAGAGCCTGGGAGCTGTGTGGGGTGTTTCCATAACCTCTCTCCCACCCCCACCCCCAGCTTCTTCATATGGCCCTCCATTGTGCAACACTGCACAGCATTTGTATTGTTTACAGTGGCAATACACGGATGGGTTCGCCAGCCGGCTGGAGGAGGGCTAAATTGTTGCCTGCTGTTAAAATACGCTGTCAGCCCAGTGCTGTGGACCCATCATGCCCAAGGGAGCTGCTCTGCTTGATCTCTTCACATAACCAGCCCCACATCTGAAACAAGCGCGGCATGCACATATTAATAATGCAATTCATGCAGTGGTTGTTGAAATGAATTAATAAATTCAATAATAATCAATCCGTCATAACAAATTTGGAACGTTAACTGTGTTCCTCTGGCTAATTATTGAAGTGTACAACCTCGGCACTGGCTCACATGCCTGCTGTTAAAATACGCTGATCACAGATCTATCCTGCGTTTGGGGAGAAGACAATCACTCGAGATGTTATGACAAGAGGACCTTCGAGGTTTATCGGTGGGCGTTTCAAACCATTGGGCCAAATTCAGGTTGGGGCAGTTTGTTTCTTCTGGGGGATAATTTGGGGGACCTCCTTGTTTGTCCTGGCTTTTGTGCGCCCGTGTTTGCTCAACGGCTCCTGACTCCTGAGCGCGGGGCACACGGCGCCTTTGTCAGTCCACGCCCAGCCAGCCAACGGCATCCAGCTAGCGCACGAGACGGCTTCCAGCTAGCGCACGAGACGGGGAGAGGAGAGCCCAGGCTCGCCTACAGGGTGTGCCCAGATCTCACGGTGACTCATCGACCACCCACCCCACCCCACCCCAAGCCTGCCAACCCCTCCGCCCATCGTCCCTCATTGTCAGACGGAGGTGCTCTCACGCTTTGATCTCGCTACTTGTCTGTATGTCCATAAATCAGCTTGCAAGTCACGGGGGCTCTGAAGGTGTAGCTGCGCTACTTGACTCATGGACTCCATTGCTGTGTCAAAGGCTCGCAGCCTGGGTGGAACTGAACTGAAAAACTTCAAAAAGAGACAAGAAGAGAGAACAACTGAAATACCTGTTGTGGCACACTAGAGCACAGAAACATCAGAAATGCTATTTGACACATGAACTTTCCCTCAGTCTGAGGCTATCAGGAAACAGCTTAGTAGTAGTGGGAAAAACCTACCCATACAGATTGTTAAATTCTTTGTATCTCATCATCTTCTCCCAATAATAAATAATAAAGAAGTCATATATTTCTATAGCTCCTTGAGTGGCAGGGACACTTTTCTAAAAAAACAATGCACACTGCCTACCTTGACAGACATCATTTCATTCATTGTCCACACAAAGAGCTTGTGTTTAAACGACATACCCTTCTGTCCCCATGGAAACGATTACCATTGCTCTGTGTGCTGTGGAGGTGCTCATTCATTCACTCATGACCAGTAACATGATGGTCCTCCTTCCTCTCCTCAGCCACGGGGCACTGGTGAACACAGAACACACACACACACACACTTGTTCCCTGCATACTGCTGTCATTGGGAATTCTCTCAGACACACACAAACAAGCTCTGGCCCACAATGCAGTATGTGCGGAAAAGGGAGTTGTTTGACACACTGTCCGACTCTAGTAAACACATCAATTGGACGGGGAAACAGAGACACAGAGGGGGAGAGAGAAAGAGAGGGAGGTAGAGAGACACACAGAGGGAGAGAGAGAAGGAGGGAGAGCACAAGAGTAGGGAAGCGCTGTGGTCCTGTGATAGCCATATGAGATTCCACACGAGGTGATGAGTCATTCATTCCCTCCCTCCCCTCTCTCTCTCTCTCTCTCTCTCTCTCATCCTCCCTCCCTCCCTCCCTCTTTCTCTCAGTGCAGCGTATGGGCCTGAGTCATGGGCTCCACTCTTTCTGCTCAGAGCCTGTCCTGTGGTCGGTCGGAGTCTGAGCTTGAGTTGGACGTCCCAGAGGAAGAGACGTGTGAGAATGGCCTCAAATGACTCATCACAAGGAGACGGATGCAGGAACATGCCTGTCCTCTCTCTCTCTCTCTCTCTCTCTCTCTCTCGGTACCTCTCACTCTATCACTCTTGTCCCTCTCCCTCTCTCTCTTTCCCACACACACACACACACACACACACAGTTGTTCCACCGGTATTCCCCCTCTCCCCCTTTTCTCCCACATCTCCCCACCCAGTCTTTTGGTGTTATGGCAAGAGAACGCAGGAGTCAAAGCCGTTGTGTCAGCACGTTATGCGAACAAAGAGAATAATTTGACAAAGGGAATTATGACATCCTGTCAGGCTCAGGGACTCGGCTGCTCGCACGTTGGCAACCGAGTCGCTTTTATATGCATAAGATATACTGCCTGCCTTGCAACAGGAGCTTCTCACCATCCAATATGGCACGGTCTCGGGATATTTTTAGAACACAGCAGAAAAAACATTCCCTGTTGGCTTTCGTTTCAGCATCTGTATTGGCAGCGTATTTACTTAACTCTGAACTCATTAGAACTGTAGCTCCTTACAGACTCGCACAGTGAAAACACGTCTCTGACGGGACATTAAGGGTAATGTAATGTAGGCTACTTTTCTTAGACCAGTAGGCAAACCCTCAATTACCGGCTCGACAAAAGGAACCCAAAAAAGGTCCCTTGGCACACACCAAACATGTGATGCATCCCCACCGTGGTGTTACACACACGCGAGCAACAGTGTGTGAAGTTTGTGGAACGCACGGAGGAGGTGCGAGGCCGAATAGCCCATGCATGAGGAGATGTGCTGACAATTGCAAGAGCAATAAGGATTTTTAGGGGCATTATGACTGGGTCAGTAAAACACAGCTGCCCCCAAAAGTCCCTCACTTTTCTTGCTGCCTTATTTTGCATGGTCCTCCTCGACTGCCCTCACTAGCCAATCTCCGACGTTTCACGACCTACATTGAATACTCTTTTTGTTCTGTCCTGTAATAGGGCAATCATGGCAGGAGTATCATCTATTAGTTTACGAGCTGAGGAATGTTGCAAATTGGCATGGGCACTTTATACCACTTTTGGGTTTGCTAGACGTGGGAATGTGAAAAACTTTCTGTGATACGTTAATTAACAGATGTACAACATTCTAGAGTGAAGTGGCTTTTTATAACTCTCATCTAACATGTTAGGCAAAACATACCGTAGCTTAAATAAAGCGGCACATTCATTCTTTCCGTCTCCCCACAATTGAGCACTTGGAACTGGGTCGTGTTTTTACACTGATCAAGTGTGTGCGCCAGGGTTTATACAATAAACTGTGTATTTATAACAGGGACTTCTACTGAAGCCTGCACAGGCATTTTATCACAGGGTGAGTTCAGCGCTCTGATTCTTCTGGAAGGAGGGTCTCACAAACGCCTGCAGTTTGTACAGAGAAAAAAGCAAACATGCACGGGGTCAATTGAATAAGTGGAATTCCTCCCGTGGCGGGCATCATTTCCAAAATGACTTATTTCTAATGTGATTTGTGCCTTGGCTACAGCGCTCGTGTGGCGATGGCTGCCGCTGTTGTGCCAGACTTACAGGCACTCCAGGCCTTTAGCAGTGAGAGACACATTTTCCCTGAATGGCACCTTGATCATGGGAAATTCATTGAAATGAGGTACGGGGACTAAGACGCTCGACCTAAAATGGATCTGTGGCGGTCGGCATAATTGACAGGCAGGAGACTGATTGGAGTTGAGACAGCGCACAGCTCCACAGAGGAGCTCTTGGCAGCCAGGGCCGCTGTGCTGTTTAATATCACAAACTTAATCAGCCCACTTGGTGGATATCCCAAAATTCCTGAGCGCCCTCCCCGTGCTACTCCTAACCGGCCGACTGGCTTTGTAGCGTGGAGCAGCTCGTCCACAAAGGCCAACTACCCACCCGCCTCACGGGAATCCATGTGCTCACTGGGCCTGCTCTGTCTAACACCTTACACTGTGAAATTATCATAGCTGGATATGTTACTAGATCAAACATACTGAACTATTTCAGTTGAATTCAGTGAAATGAACACTGCAACTACAGGGAAGTAAATGATAAATTATGAGTATAGTCAAAAAAAATCATTAATAAGTTAGAATTTGATCATTTAAGATCTGCACTAGATTTAAATGTAATAATGGTATGACATGTTGACATGGAAAAAGTAGGCCTAGTTATAACTCCAGTTGTTCAGAAGAACAGGACTGAGAAAGTTTAGCCACAACTCAAAACAAGCAACGCAACTCTCTAAGGCCTCTTAAAAATGCTCCACAAATACCATCCATTACCATAACATGTTCCAAATGTCTTGTGTTATTTCTTACAAATAATCTGGGTTATAATATTGGCGCATTTTCATTATGATGCTGTATATATAATTTATCTTTAGTGGTAAATTTCTTAGACAAAATGGTCTTTGCTTTCACACAAAGAGACCCAAGTATTCTTTTACTACCTCATGGAGAACTTATGTTTAATTGAACATGTTTTGGTGCAAGATAATTTGAGGTTTCTTTTACTTTCTAATGAAATTAGGCTATTGCTATGTATTTACAGAGGGGGATAATTTATTTAATATTACATGATGTTTAAGTTTATAACTTGAATGACCCATTCTAATCATCCAGATCATACATATGATTTAGTATTGAAAGCACACACCTAGTTTTCATTGATATTCAGTAGGCAATTTCGTTTGTTTCTGTAATGAGGTTATCTCGAATCATTCCATTTTAGCCACGTTTGACCTTTGAATTGAATCTAAAATTACTTTTCATTTAAAGAAGAAACAGAAATAAATTTGTCTGGTGCCATTTGAAGCATGTCTAAACTAATTGTGGTTCTCCGCGTCGGTCACATGTGCCAAAAACTGGGACTTTGTAGGCCAGTTGATTTAATGATGAAATTCACCTTGCCCGCAAAGACCCAATCTCGAACACACTTATACGATGTTCTCCTTTATAATTGTTTCAGGTTTAGTTGTTCGAATTTCCATAGTCCACAGGTCTAATAGAAAACCCGCCCAAAACTCTTTTATTTACCTCAGTTCTTCTATAGCCATATCCTTATTTAGGCTACTCAAAAATATTTATATTAATAAAGCTATTCAGACCTGACCCACATGCGATTAACAGCGTCGGGCACAAATTACCTGTCAAATGTGAAGTCCGTTGTCAGACGATTGCAGGACCAATGGTTGACTTGAGGTTTTATAAGAAATAGACTCAGATGTAGAGATGAGCCGATGTCTTCTTTGTCATGTAATCTCCCGAGCCACAACACTTCCACTAAGCGACTCCACTTGTGAAAAGCCTCCCGCTTGAAGAATCGACAATGTTGCCGTGGAGTGCGAAGTTCTTGGTACTTCACATCTCAACACCGCACCCCTCTTATTTGCGCTGTTGCACACACGCCGATTAAGAAAGCCTATCCTCGGGGACTAATTGCAACATTTTCTTTGGCGGAAAAAAAAGTGGACTGTCCTTCACCAGTCCGGAAAAGTCTCCATTCTCGAGCGGAACATTGTATCATGTATTCATGAATGCCAGAGCCTTTAAAGAAATTCCTGAAATATGGTCTGCTCGCGCAGAGCGACCCCATGTGCTTGGTGTTAATGCACAATCCATCTGGTTACCGTAGACGTTTTGTTGTGTTGTCATACAGTGCTGATGCGCCACTAACTGGTAGCCGAGATGGACCAGATATGTGCTATTGCAGCCACATGCTGGGACCTCCCAGAAATGGAATTCTACTGTAGTTGGCTGGTTGGAAGCTAGTTATTTCAGGCGTTTAGCACAGCTTCGAGTTGAGCATTGCCATTTAGTTCAGTCTACCGGAGAGGGGCGCTGTAATTTTCGGTCTGCCACTGTACGACAAGTCTAGGCGTTGATTGGCCATGAGGCAGACTTCTGCGCTGGATAAAGAAAAATGACATCATTTTAAAGTTCAACTTAAATTTACCCATCAGACCAGGTCTTAAAATATACATTATGCTGAATGAAGTGGTCTTCATTAGTGGTGGTCAATTACTATAATTACCTACCTATTACTGTTGTCAGTCAACATAATTGCGTAATTTGAGGCTCATTGCCGCTTGCTGTGAGAATGCCAGAACTTTTGTGGTGTCGTGCGACTCCAGGCGATGAGAAAGAAAGTTACACTTGTTAATAGAATAAAGAAAATTATAGGCCTACGAAACCAAAGCTATTCGGGTTAGCAAAAATGTTAGGCAATAACCTATAACAGCCAAATTTGCCTGCCTGTTTGGGACATGTTTTGTGCGAAGACACTATCCTTTGTTAAAACGACGTCAGTGTAATGGGAGGGGGAGAATGTTAGGCTATGTGACAAATGTAGATTATGTCAACTCTTTGTAAAATATCTTGTGTTGTATCTTGTTTTGTATACGAATACACACGATCCACCGTTTAATATATGACGAGGTTAGACTGAACAGCCTAGGACACGCCTTTTTCTGTGACGCGCCCCCATCAGCGATGTCAAATTACTGCTCGATACAGCTAGTCCCATCCATTGTAATATAACATTTGTAATTAACATAACAGCCCGGATGTGCATCCACTCACGTTGTGCAACACTCTCCATATCGGCAGTCTTTGGGTAAGTGACAGCATTGTTTTTATGCTCTGCACGTTTGTTATTTTTGGGTAGCCTAAGCCATCGACCGGTCGGGCGCGTCTCTGGGACTTGTTCTATAAACTTTTAACTATTGATGCCAGCGGAGGCACTATTCGATAAAGTCTTCGATGACACCATGTCAAGGTGGTTTGAAACTATCGATTTGTTTGACATTCTTGGTATTATTTAGGCTAACCCACAGCGCGATATCCCCCAGCCTATCGGCCTCGGTCTCTGTAATTCTGAGGTCATTTGTATGCAAGGGCTTGTAGAAAAATAATGTGAAGCAGCGCAGTCGTTTCTTTTAAGTTTATTTAATTATAAATAGGGAAACGCGTAGGCTGTGGGCTATTTGATGAAACTATGTGAAATCAGAGCAAGGCCGAATGGCTGCTCTCTATGCTGATCTCACGCAGTCAGGTGGTAGCTGTCAGCTGCTCGGAAAACAACGAAGTTCGGCCCCGGCTGCTTAGGCTACACTGCAATGACGTCGTCATAACACATGGATACACACGTTTTGGCATGTAGTGGCACGAGTTGTCCCTCACAGACTCCATAGCATTGTGAACGGTGAAAAGTATTAATTCATTTTATTTAAGTTTGCGCAACACAATGCGTAGTCACAATTGCTACAATGTGTTGCCAGCACTCTCATGTTTCAGGAGGTTGTTATTAAATAATCACTGGACCCACATTATGCAGCCTAAGGAATTGAACAGGTACTGGAGCCTGTGGTACCACTGTAAAGAGATTCACTTTAGGAGTTGGGCCTATTTGCAAAACCATTTTCTAATTCATGAACCCACGTACCTTTTCGGGAATATCATAATCCAAGTCAAACATTCCTCTCTATGGCCTGTGGTTCTAATCACTACTTATGAAGCAGTAATAATCTCCATCAGATGCAGAGGAATGTGTTGGTGTGGTTGTGCCTCACCTGTAGGTGTTCATCTCTTCAGGGTGGCTGGTTGGGGAGCAGGCTGTGACCCCGCGTTAGGGGGTCAGCACTGGGCGGCCGGATGGTGTCCCCCACCATGAAGGCAGTGGTGGACGCCGTATGGGCCGTTTGGAGCATCAGCGTGTCCATCTACGACTACATCCACACCAACGCCATGGAGGAGCGCATCCACACGCTGGAGAGTGCCATCACCGTCCACCAGTGCATCATCGGCATGCTCTCCGCCGGCCTGTTGGCCCTTGTCACCTACGTCCTCCTCAGGAAGCACTGAGGGATGACGGTCATCTCAGAGGGACTCTGGAGGCCCAGTACTGGGGGGGATCGTTTGCATCATGAACGGAGGTCCATCTGAGTTTTCACATCCATGGGATGCATCTTGTGAGGAGGCCGGGTGACCACTCAGTGCCACGTCCTGACCCCTGTCCAGATCAGGTAAACTCAGGACCTGGCATGCAGTGGCGCATGGAAACATCACCAACGTGAGCCAAGAAAGAGACCAACGTGAGCCGAGAGAGAGAGCCGATGACATGAGAGCAGATAGCGAGTTTTCTGCCAAGGTGTAAAAATATCCCGTGGCGCTTGTTGAAGGAGGGCTGCAGGAGGATGGCGCTTGGGTCATCTGTGACCTGCACTGCCCGTCTCCGGAGTATAGGGTTGCAAAGGGCTGGACGATTTTTGATGAAGTCCCGTTTGGCCCATCGGTACAGAACCTGTACCGACCTACCAAAACGTTCCTAATTTCAGTAAAATGATAAATTTATGATATGATGGTCTCCTTGGATACAAGAGGCTGATGTATAAGTATAAGTATATATACTCTTTTGATCCCGTGATGTAACTCCATGTATGAGGCACTTACTGTAACCCAGATCCCACTCTACCATGCAGGGGAAAACAGCAGAGACCACCATTATCTCGTATTAACCCTTAAAGGAGTACCGTCACACCGGTGTGACGGGAATGTTGGGAAATTAACATTCTAAAGAATATCTGGGTTCATTGAATTCAACATAGAATTTTAGAACCTTCAATTGTTGCGGAACTTAGAATGTTCAAAAACCTACACCTTTAAGGGTTAACAGATAATGCAAAAGTCATGAAACATCAGCGCACGTTGCGATTTGAACCTTTGTACTATTCGACAGCGGTCAGAACATGTTCATCAACAGTCTCCTGACCGTATGCAGCACAAGACCAGCAACGGCCAGCGAAATATGAGCCAGACCATCAATCAGCTTATGCTGTTGCTAACAATGCTGCCCTGTGCAGGTCTCAGGACATCCCCTGAAAATCTTTTAAAAATCCCTGGACCTTTGCATTCCTACTCCAGGCTCTGCCTCATGTCCAGCAGACAGTGGACATCACTACTGTACTTGTTTATTTATTGTACAACACTGAAAGTAACAGAAAGTGTCCTTACTCGACTAGGTATCTTATACTATTACCATGGTTCCAGATATCTCGGTCAAAAGATCAATATTTTCTCATTTGACCTGACTAGAGTTTACTTACAATATTTAAATGTCTATTGTACTATTTTTGTTGATAGGACTAATGTAGTGTATTTTAAAATATAGAAATGTAACTAAAGTAACATGGTCAAATGTCATTCATTTAGAATGTCAAAAAGGGCTTTTCCATGAGGGAGGCTTTTAAAAGTCTGTTAGTATAAAGCCAGGGAAGCTCATTTCCATCTCAATAATTCAGCAGGAGGGTTGATCATATTAAAACACACTCTTCCCTCGTAGACCAACATGGCTCACGACCAAACAATGTCAGAGTGGTTTCTCTGAGGAAATGCATCAGGAGAAAATAACGGTAAAGGACTGTAAATCAGATAGTTGAGTAGAACTAAGGCCTCTTTTTTATGTATATACGTTTGTTGACTGTTACTTGACATGACAGCAAAATGAATGTTTCAGCTGTAAAGATGATGTTTGGTGTACTGTAGCCTAAAACCACATAAGAAAAGATCATCCAGTCATGTTTTATAGCATAGTCACTGTGTTCGAAACATAGGATCATCCATTCATGTTTTATAGCATAGAAACTGTGTTCCAAAGTAGAAATGGCAGAAACACTACAACATGATGTGTTAAGTAGAAGAATGAATCTGGAAAAATGGTTATCTGCTAATAAATTCTTAATAAATGTATATTTCCAACAACACTATAAAAATGTCAAACATGCTCTTGTACGTCACAAACACAAAATGGTTGAAATTCCAAAGTCCCTCAAACCTTCGGAGACATCAGCATCTTGAAAACATAACACTGTAGAAGTACAGCAGCAAGAACGTGTCGGCAAACTCCAATTTCCACACGTGCCACGTCTTAGATGTGGCCTGTCTGCAGCAGGGTGTACAGGGTAATGAAGCGCTCCACGTTGTCGCCCTCCAAAGCCTTCATCGCCCGCCAGTGGAGTTTCCCACAATTCTCGGGTTGCCCATGCGGCCCACGCTCCTCTTTGATGTAGTCCATCCACAGATCTAGAAAAGAACAAACGGACGGGCAAAACGGATGGGTCATGTGAAGATTCGATACTCTAGCTAGTATCCAATTCATGCCGGCTCTTTTTGATTAGTTGTTCTTTCTGGGACTCGGTGCGTGCAGAGATTTTAAGTGTGTGGGCCCTTGCTGGGAGACTTGCTGTAATGAGATGGATGCAGACTTAAAAGTGGAAAATTCACAACTGCAGCAAATCCATCTCCCTTTGACATTTATTCCCTTTGATGCAGAGTCTCTTACCATCGTCCGTGGAGCCGAACTCCCTGAGTGCTCGCTCGTAGCAGTCTCTCACATTGTTCATCTTTAAACTTTCCTGAAAGAGGAGGGCAGCGGCTCAAAAGAAGAGAAAAAAATGGCATGCAATCCTGTGAATCGTTTGAGTGCGGCTCGACAATGACCATTAAGCCGTGTCCTGTGAAATCACACACAGATGCGTTCGGGTTGCACGCCTGCCAACAGTCAACGTACCTGCTGTTTCTCGATCTGGATCATGGTGGTGAAAAATGCCTTGGTGAAGGGACGATGTTCATGCAAACTAAAAAAAAAAACAGATCAGTTAGTCCCTACTAAGAATATTTGAGAATCCTGAAAGGTTAAGATCTTGTTTACAAATGTTTTCACACAATGTATACACACCTTGTGAAGGTCTTTCGGGCTTTTTTGTACCCTCCTGTTCTATAAGACCAATCCAGGTACTTTTCTTTTACTGCTGAAGAAACGTCTGGCACAGGGGACAATAGACCCTTCTGTGGGAGAAAAAACATGAACCCTCCTTGTTATGAGTGAACGCTCAGCTTCATCACAGGGCAGTGGACATTGATTCGATGGTACAGCGTCACTGGGTTCACAGGTTCTTTAGGGCTGCGAGCCTTGTGCCGGACAAAGATGGCAGAGTGCCAGACAGCTGCCCCGGTGACTTTATAGTAACACAATCAGGTCGGTTCTCGTCTTGGCCCTGACCTCGACACTTACAGGAAAACACTTAAAAACTGGCCACAGATCAGTTGATGGGGAACAAAACACCAGGTTAACCTTGATGGTTTGCTCAGGCGTGGAGCCCAGACTTCACACATGTGCAGGTGCCTTCACTCGTGCCTGTTTCCCTGCTTTCCCCTCCCCTGCTGGGTGACACTGAAGTGCGCTGTTGGTGAAGGGGGACGGGGGTTGGGGGTGGGGGGTTTACCTGAAACAGCGCCTCAGTCTCCTCAGCACTTCGGTTGGACTCGCTCCACTGAATCCACTGCAGCCACAAAGGCAGGCTCTCCTGAGGGCAACACAGACAGACAGACAGACAGACAGACAGACAGACAGACAGAGAGAGAGAAGGAGGGAAAGAGGGAAGGTGAGACCAGCTCATAGCATTGTTCAGACTTCTCACACTTCCTACAAGCCTCCTAAAAGCCACCATGTCCTGCTCCATGTTCCTGCTCTGTTCTTCCATCAGTGTGTAGACACACTCATATATATATATAAAGTAAAGTATATATACTCTTTTTATCCCGTGAGGGAAATTTGGTCTCTGCATTTATCCCAATCCGTGAATTAGTGAAACACACACAGCACACAGTGTACACACAGTGAGGTGAAGCACACACTAATCCCGGCGCAGTGAGGGGTTAGGTGCCTTGCTCAAGGGCACTTAACCCTCCGGTTACAGGTCCGAAGTGCTATTCAGCATCTTGTGTTTATATATAGTCAAGACCACCAGGCTCTATATACACACATCCATATATATATTATATATATATATATATATATATATATATATATATATATATATATATATATATTAATTTATGGATATGTTTGTGTCTGTGTGTAATGCATGTGTGTATGTTTGTGTCTGTGTGTGGGATTTTCCATGCATTGGCATATAAACAGCTCTTTTGTGCCCTGTTAAGTGTTACATAACTGGGGGCTCCTAATCCGCCCTGTGCTGCCTGTAATCATGAGTGGCCTTGTGAAAAGAACTCTCCAAACAATGCGAACGCAGACGGCCGGACTCGGCCTGCCCTCCGCACAGCTGGCTGCCCTCACCTGACGTCTGGCGCAGACGAAGGGGCCCTGACCCACTCATAGCCTCGCTACACCGCTCTCACGTTTATTTATTTAGACGACACTTCTATCCAGACTGACTCGGTACCGTACAAGGAATGCATACGGTTGAGCACGTCCTCATGTCCTCCCCCCCCCTCCCTCTGCTATATTAAGGAAGGGAGCTCACTAAGGAAGGCGCCGCTATCTAGGTTCTGTGAAACAGCCCCCAGATTGACTCATAGTATCACACAGGAAATGTATACGTTTGGGCTCTCCCTATCTCCTCCTCCTCCTCCCCCTCCCCCCCCAGCCCCAACCCCCAACCCCCAGGTCTCCTCCGTTCACTGTCGGGCTGGAGAGCTCCTCATTAAGAGGAGGTAATATGTCAGGGGAGCTGGGTTTTAATTAGGGCAGGCTTTGGAGTATCAGGGAGGTGTCCCACTTTTAAAAAGCCGGGCAACGAGCTAGCGAACGGCGCTGACAAAAAGCAGCCACCTTGGGATTCACGTGACCGAGCGCTTCCTGGAATAGACCGCCCGCCTCTGCGCTACCCAGCTTCACCAATGTCTGCAGAGCCAGGCTCCACGTCTCCGGCGATTGGCTGAAGCGTCGGGTGGCTGCCGTGGCAATCTGGGCGGTGGCTTCTTCGTCGCCTGACGACAGCGAGGCCTCGAGCTTGACCACAGAGGAGCAGAGAAGATGAAGTTAAGGCATGTAGGTCTCACTGACCACAGAGGAGAAGATGAGGTTAAGGCATGTAGGTCTCACTGACCACAGAGGAGAAGATGAGGTTAAGGCATGTAGGTCTCATTACCGCCACGCATATTTTAAATATCTATTTACTGTATACAGTCCCTGCATGTTACAAAGCATCATCAAGCTGGACTAAATAGAAGTGTGATATTTTCATAACAAGTTTGATCATTTTTGTAAGAACTGTCGAGTGCGGTGCTCACAACAATCACATTGTAATCAAAGGCATCATTGATATCACCTAATTATAACCGAAATGTATGAATGTTGATGTTATCTGCTGCAGTAGACCCTATAGGAGGCCTGAGTACTGATCCACGCATGTAGACACATTTCAAACCCATCTCAAAGGATTGCTTCTCTTCACGTACCCAGGTTTTGTAGAGGGTCTGTGGGAGCAGCTCTGCCTGGTGAGCCCCCTGCAGTGCCTTCAGTAACCTCTCTCTTCTCTGCAGACACACACACACACACACACACACACACACACACACACACACACGTTATTAACACATCAGTCCCATGAGCCATCGGCCCTCCATAACTCCAGGGCCGGGTCCCCTCCAGACCCAAACTGCTCTCTGTGCAGCCTTATAAAACTAATCCATACATAATTAAATACGGAGCACTTACCTTGTCCTTCAGCTCCTGGACGTTAGTTTTCCTCTTGTATCTGTCCAGACAGAAGTTGGCGTAGCACGTCCACATGGCCTCTGTGACCCAGAGAGAAAGAGAGACGGAGAGTTGTGTAACTAGCACGCACGTTTGTGGCCGGTCATAGCTAATCAAAGAGACGTTCTTTTATTGAAAGCATATTGTGACATGCTCTGTGTGAGACACAGTTCTGAGGTATGCGTCATATTTTGTTCTGCTCACAATGTTGGTTGAGAAGAAACTGGAAGTTGCCATGATTCCTACTAAGCTCCTTTTCATTAGGAGGAATTTGAGAGGGTGATTTGAGCAGACCAGAGTCCGTCATGCACAGCAGTGCTGCCTGCCAGCAAGCCAGATGCGTGTGTGGATCCTACTCATGTTAAGGTTCCTTAACTTAACTTAACCAATATGGGTGTGGTGGATCCTACTCCTGTTAAGGTTCCTCAACTTTACCAATATGGGTGTGGTGGTTCCTACCTGTGTTGAGGTTCTTAACGCCCTCCTCGTAGACGGCGCAGCACCGCTCCTCCTTGCGGTCAGTATCGGAGGCTTTGCCTTTGGCCGTCTGAAGCTCCGGTGTCACCGTCACTTCCAGCTCACGCTTGGCCATGAAGTCCCACGTCACCGAGTCGTCTGTGTGCTGGCTCTGCAGCCTACAAGAGCAAATGTTCAAATGGCCTGTAATTGTCCTGTTGACATTTACTTTGTACAGTAAGAACAATTATCAGTTGTTGAATTAGCTGTGTACTGTAATATGCTGGTGTTCTTTTGAAACCCTGTTTTTGTACAGTATGTGATAAAAATTCAAAAATTGAATTTTATATTTATATTGAATTGAAAATGATGAGAAATTGGCATCTTGGTTTGATGGTACTTGTCAATTAATAATCACCCAATTGAATTCATTGCCCTTCCAATCTCACTGCAATTAAACATCATTCTGGCCTTTGACATTCTTATGAATTTGGAACTGAATCAAATGGATTTTGATAAAACAGCAGTTTTAAACAGTAAGTCAAATCTCACTCTTGGAGGATGGTGGCCTGGAGGTCTTTGGTGAAGTCAAATATGGAGGCGATCTGCAGGAGGGACAGGATGAACTCCGCTCCTGTGGAGAGACCCACATTAGCATCAGCATCAGTCTCAGCACAGAACTCACTGCATCAGGACCACGCACAAATACTCAGCCTCAACTGGACGAGACTGTGAGGAAAAATCACCTGTGATCTTCTGAGTGGCGTCTCTGTACACCACCTCGGCCAGCTTGCCACTGAGAATCTCTGGGGAGAACTCATACTCCCCCTGAAGAGAGAGGGAGAGAGAGAGAGAGAGAGAGAGAGAGAGAGAGCGCAAGAGAGAGAGAGCAAGAGAGAGAGAGAACACAGAGCAGAGACTTCAATAATCACCTTCACATTACCACGACTAGGTCATAAGTGCCTTTAAACATCTTGCTATTAAACATTTATTCATTCGACCTGGGATTACATGCATGCATTCCAATTTACAAGTACTGCGGACGTGTTTGTGATAGAAATGAGTTTAGCTCTGATCACGCTGATCTGAGAACAGGCGAGCATGCATTGGGATTAGATCTCCCTGCAGCTTAAGTGCAACACTGGTGACTTGTCTTATTCAAATGCATTTAATATTGCATGAAAACATCGTTTCCATCTATATCTGAAGGCATTAGCTGTAGTGATGTAGGCAAGTGGAAACCTGCAATGACTTCATCTAAACACAACATTGATTCTGGATGGGAGAAATAGTTCATGCTAAGCATGTGTAAACAGATATAAAAAACAGATTTATATTTTTATAACTGTATAACTTATATAACACTTTACTCTCTATACTGTTTACACCTTAATTGACAGTCAGAGGGTGGTATAGTGGTCACATCATAAACATACATCCCAATACATTATTCAGTGATTCAGCCTTGAGTCCATATCGGGACCTGAGGTCTGCAATAGCAATGCCGACCCTCACGGGGTGCCCTATTGTCTGAGCTCACCACGTCCATCTTGGCCTTCTCCAACTCCTCCTGCTGCTTCCTCAGCTTCTCCGCATGCATCAGCTCCATACGGAAATACTGTATGTACACACAAACAGTCAGAATTACTGCCCAGACACACAAACAGTCAGAATTACTGCCCGGACACACAAACAGTCAGAATTACTGCCCGGACACACTAACAGTCAGACCGCTGCGGCAGCAACAACTACTGGCACAAATCAATGCTTGTTCAAGTCATTCATTACAAGCGCTGCATCTCAAATGCCCCTAGAAGCATCCACTGAACAAATAATATGAATTTGTTCTATTATGACTCCGGCCCAAATAAGCATCCATATTTTCTTTGCTGCAGTGTAGGCAACCCATGGCATTCCATTACCAGACATGTTTGATCAAGTCAGCTACTAATTCTAGTCTCGGAGTCATGCACCAATTCTGGAGCAGCCAATCTGGAGGGTTCATTTGAGTTGTAGAGTTCTTACACAACAACTAGGGACAAGACACTGGTCCACATTGTAAATCAAAATATGGCTGTCCTCAGAGAACTTCCAAATTTAAAGATATTCCATAAACCCTCAGGGCTGGTTTCTTGGTTTAACTAGCCCTGGTCGTAGACTAAAATCTCTTCATTGAAGCTCTTGTTTAGTTTAAGACCAGGCCTGATCTGTGTCTGGGAAACCAACCCTTACAGTGCTGATCCACCAACATGGAGCGTTCGCATCCACTGCTACACATGGATCCCATTCATTTGCTATGGATGACAGTGAGGCAAAGTTCACGCCTTCGCAAAGCATCTCGGAGAAGGCAGCATGGTTGTTTAAGCAGCAGCTCTGGCACGACAAGAAGTTGGGTGATACGCAAATTATGCAAATTAACCTGAACGTGACGCAATTATCCCATGAAGGCAGGAAGTTGTTGGTCCTTTGTTGTACCACAACGCTATCTGGGAAACTTTAGTTCCGCTTACAAGACTGTTAATCTCGACAAATTAATGTTTTAACAATCTATTCCACGACCATCTAAGAGTCCATAAACCAAATGAAACAAGGCTTTGGAGAAATATATTGACTGTTGGTGTCTTTGGTGTGGATTTAATATAGCATTGAATAATTTCAATAAAGCAAAATTTCGAAATGGCTTGCATTACTTAGTCTTGACTAGTAACATTTTGTATGTATTAAATACATATCTAGTTTAGTTGTACATTCATATGAAGCACTTTAGCCAAATAGAAGATGGGCATCCAAATGAGGGAAGGTGTAGAGTTTGCAGGTGAATTTGCACCACACAGATAAATCAGTTGCATTAGGGTTAGCCATGCCCAGCCAGCTCCTCACCTCCTGGTAGACCTTCTTGCTGTCGGGGTGGAAGCGTAGAGCTCGCAGGAACAGGTGGCGCGCGCTCTCTGACGAGCCCCTGTCCTCCATCTCACACTTGGCAGCCATGACCCACAGGGCTGGAGGAGGAGAGGAGGAGAGGGGGGGGTCAGATTGGGTCTGTTTCAATGACGGCTTCACACAGACGGTGTAGTGGACATGTATAGGATGCATTCAATTCGTATGCTATTTGGAAACTGCCAAAGGTACTACACATATAATGATTGAGAAAAATCCTACCAACGTTGCTGCCTTCGAGTCAACTTCAAGTCAAAAAACAACTAATGCTGCTTTCGAGATGTCTCGTAAATGTCTCGTAAATCCGCCGCCCGAGTTAGAAACTGTAAATTTCCCAGCTTTCTTGCGGCATTTTGGGCAGGCACGCCCACTTTACCTCGGGTACCCCGAGGTGGACGTACGACCTTACAACAAACATGGCTGCGCCCATAGTTGAGATGAGATGACATGTATTTTTTTGCATATGTACTGTGTTGGTCATGTTAATGTTGATGTAATGCTCTTACACACTAGATTACATTGCTGCTTCAATCTGGTCGCCAATTCATGCGTTGCACGGTTTTGCTGTGCCTGCAATACAATGTAACAATTTGTTTTCCAGCCGTTTAGCTAGAGGCTACATGTAGCACAAAACAATAACAATGACTAGCCTCCTGCTAATGCCCCTCGTGGCTCGAGAGAAACGCGTTCCTATAGCCACTCATTGGTACATGTTGTACGGGTGAGTGTACGATGATTTACGAGACATCTCGAAAGCAGCATAAGTAACTAATTAAGTGTTCAATTTTGAAATACATGCTTAAACAGAACACCACACGTGAAGTACCTGGTTTGTCTGGGTGGACAGCAAGCATGGACGAGAAGACTTTGCTCAGTTCACCCTTTGTGGACTGGAGAGAGAAACCAAAGGATGTACATTACATTCAGGTCCACAGATATGCCTGTGTGTTATCCACTTTGCAGAGATCTTACACATTGAGAGAAGTTTACTTACCCACTTCTTACAAAAGGCTACATGGGACAGCCACAACTGGACATCTTCCTGAAAGAGAAATACATGTTGGGGTCTTTTTTACCCATGTTGAAGTGGACCTTTTGTTAACTTGTAATGATATTTAAGGTTTCCTGTGCAACTTTGATGATGAATCAAGCACACAAACAAAGCTGTATCTATATATGATCTCCATTTTTAAGCTATGAGGGCCATTAAGAGAACATGTCTGATAACACTTTTACAGCTACTATCATACACTTCCATACCTCTACTTGTTAACATTACTCAACACACAGACCAATGGTTTCCTAAAATAACATTACAACTGAATGGGAAGAATCAACAGACAGACCAATCCCAAATTTTCAAACGCAGAGATCATTCACTTTTACTATGTATGCACCCTAGTAGACTAATACTATTGTCATATGTTTATTTATCAAAGAGTTTCTGACCTGCCACTTAGACGTAGCTCTCCGGAATGTGTTGTTGACTCTATGCATGATGGGGAACTCAATGTCATCCCTCTTGAAATGGTATCCAATGTTCTAGGGAGCAGTATTAAAGAACAGGTAAGTGACCCCACACATGTGAAATACTTTACATAAACTCTATGAAGAAAACACATTATTCTAACAAGGTCTACAGAGTATATTGGCCCCAAACACTTACTGTTCGTCTCTTCTTGATAAGTTCCAGCACGTTGATTTCATACTGAAAAGAGATCAAAGATATTATTGGTCCAAGATATTCAGTGTGATAGTGTTACAACAAAGGCCAAGATCAATGGACAATCGTACCAAGTTATTTTATAGAACTCATCCAAAGCCTGTGTAAGGGACGACAATGAAATGACTGAATGAGAACCAAATGCATGCCTTTGAAACCACACCTGAATGTATGCAATGAAGTCCTCTTTAGCAATGTCCCTTCTGTGTAGTTTGTATTCTAGAGCAGTGGTCCTCTTCAGCATAGACCTGCGAGAAATGTTATGCTAAGTTAAGACAACCTTCCACGCGTATGCGTTAGCTTACAGTATGATCAGTAACATTTCAGTACAATATTGTATTAAGCCAAGTTAATCTCAAAAGCAAAATAAAATTAAACCGCGGTGCCTTTGTTTATGGGCAGACAGTCCGGCTATTCCACCCGACATTTGCCTGACAGATAACTTGAGCAAAATGTGCATTACAATGAAACTTTCTACACATACTTGATTTCCTTTTTGGTGAACAGTCCAACTCTTTCCAGCTGCTCAAGCTCAGGAATCCTCTCCTCTATTCGCCGTTGAACTAGTTCAGCCATTCTTCCACGTCAATTTCAACACTGTGTAATGATGTCAATCAATAAATACGTACCGTTTGATAAATTACTTTGTTTTTTCACTAAATACGCACTGTGTACACCTTGACTAGCTTCATTGGAGAAACACACGCGTGTGAAAGTTGTGATGTATTCGACTTCCGGTGTCCCACGATTAACGTTCCGTCTTGAAACCTTGCATGGCGCATTGGCACTGACCCATGGCAAATGTGAGCTGCAACACCACCACTTCAGTCACAGAAGTCTCACTGTTTTATTTTGATAATGATGAAAGGTAATTATTAATAATTATAGTAATAAATGAATTGATTGGGTGTATGTCTACGTTTTTTATCGGAAATAAAAAAAATATATCATAGCTGTTTAAATTGTCACGAGTTTCATCAGCTTTGTCTTTTACAGGTTCACAGTACAAGCACTTCAGACATTTCAAACAAAATAGAACTTCACACATTTCTATGCGCAGGACGGATCATAAACATATGGACCAAAACATTATTGGCGGCAAATTGCGTCCTCTACCAAACCTACTTTCACATCACCCTAAATATATCGAACCAATAACAACACGGAATGGGCTGATTGCATTTTCTATTGGACAATTTTAGGGGATGGGCGTATGCCAAAAATGCTCAGACAGAGAAAGTCCATCGGTGTTCTTTCACAATAGTTTTTTGGGAATCCCTTGAATATACCACTAATATATTTGTTTCTGAAAATGACGAACTTGAGTTTATTCTGACAACCACAATAACATTTTGGGAATGTTTCATTTGAAGGTAGGAATGATCTGACGGCTCTCCTGCACACCCAGCCAACCACCGTTTTCAAGATTCACTCTTGGAGCCCGCTACACTTGGTTAGCAAGCCATCGGCAAGCTGATGGTTAACGTTAGCAGATTATTTCGCTAGCTAGCTTGCTAGGTGGTCGATAGGTAACCTGGCAGACTGTTAACCTAGCTATGGGAATTGTGTATTGTACCGATGTATTCGCTATTATCAATAGCTGTTATTTATTAAGGTAGCTCTTTAAAAGTAGTGGGCATTTTTTTCAAGACCAGTCGAGTTAGCCCGCTAGCCCGCTACAAAGAGCTCAGTGGATATTAAAGCCAATAACGTTATTTGTGTCCTTTGTTTTGAAAGGACTTTTGTGATAGCCAGCTACGTGTTGTAAGTTGTTTTATATAGTCGGATGGCTCCTCAAAAGTATTCGGGTCAAGTTATGAGCAACTCTGGAAACTGTAAAACAAACGGCGTTATGTACCCGACCTCTGCGGCCGTGATGAACGCAGCGAAGAAGCCCAAGATGGAACAAATTCAAGCCGACCATGAGTTGTTCTTGCAGGCCTTTGAGAGTGAGTACTCAACGTCATCTGTCAATGCATGTTTGCGTTTTGACATTTGTTATGCAGTTTTGCGAATCAAAAGCCCCAAATTGATTTGAATGTCCACACGTGTCAAATATCAGGACCCCATGACACATGTAGATTTTGCACTTGTTATTGCAAGGCAGTTGACTGCTGAAAAGTGTTTTGTCAGTTTACATAATCAGTATGCAAAATGAACTCTATTCAGATTTAAATTGTCCTATCAGACAGGTCACCAGCTGGTTTGTATTCGATGCATTACAAAGATTCCGATATTAACAAACAAGCCGATTTTATTGTGCTTCCAGAGCCAACTCAAATATACAGATTCCTTCGGACAAGAAATCTTATCGCCGTAAGTGTTTTATAAGTGTTTTAAAACCCAATAGTCATCCTCCTGTGTCGTTTTTGAAAAAGAAAAAAAAACGTTGATTGCTCTAACGTTTGATTTCTTTTTGCAGTATGCAGACACAAATAATTGCTTGTCATTGTAATCATTTCACAGTAGCAACATCACACATATGTCTAATTTCCGCCCCCCTTTACCACACACACAAACAAACAAACAAACAAACACACACACACACTGTGTGACCCTTCTGTGTATGTTTTGGAAATTAGCATTTATAGTTGTGCTCATAAGTTTACATACCCTATGCTAAAGTTGAGTAAAAAGAGGAAAAAAATTATCTTTTGGAAATCTTATGTCTTAATTAAATAAATGAGGGAAAATCCAATCATTAAGGACACCATTTTTCTTTGTTAATGAATAATGTATCGTAAATAAATAAATGTTCTTCATTATAATACTGGGGCCATAAGTATACATTTTTATTATTATTAATAAATTATTATTTTTAAAGTCTAGTTGTTTCATGGATCCAGGATACTATGCATCCTGATAAAGTTCCCTTGGCCTTTGGAATTAAAATAGCCCCACATCATCACATACCCTTCACCATACCTAGAGATTGGCATGGTTTTATTTCAATTAGCCTAATAGCTGGTTTGATTTGCATTGAGAGATGATCTTATGGAATGTACCCCATGCCAATCATGAGATGGTGAAGGGTATGTGAAGATGTCAATTTCCAAAAGATGTTTTTTTATTTTTTATTATTCCTCTTTTGAGTCCACTTTAGCCTGTATTGTACAGGGTATGTACATTTATGAGCACAACTGTACACTTACAGATGTTGTGGTTAATGATTGAGTGTACAGTAACCGTCAAACTACAGCTGGACTTTGATGCAAATGTGTTTTGTCCCATTCAGCCTATACTTCTGCATAGGACACTCACCTTCATGACTCACAGAAACTCCAGAACAAATGCAAGGCGGTATGGCAGGCTTTAACTCTGTTTTCATGGATCGATTTATTCTGTGCTTTGAGGCTTTTTCTGTTTATGTTTCCTCTTAAACAAGTGCCACACACATGACTTAGTGCTTTGTTTTGTGTGGTTCTGGTGAGTAGAAAGTCCTTCAAAGTGGATGACATGCTACCCAGAGTGCAAGCCATGAAAGGAGAGCAGGACTCACACAAGTAAGGACCTTAAAGCACAAATATAATTTAACACAGCCAGCTACAAATGGCCGAAGTGTCATGTTGTCTAATCAAATATGAATCACACTCTGAGTACTGAAGTGTGTGTCACAGAGAGGCCGGGCCCATAGGTTTTTAGCTCACTCTGTGAAAATTTGGGATTTTGAGCAGCTAAGCTTTAATTACAGGGTGCTTAGAATGTACAGACCCCTTTAAAATTATAGACAGCTGATCACCCATCAGAAAGCCTAAGATAATCATGTAAATGTGGGGGAAGGGTTACTTAACACAGGGTGGGTGATGTGGGTGAATGGTGAAAAAAATGTCTTGCACAATATTGTTGATGATCCGTTGATATTTATACAGTGATGGCCAAAAGTGTTGGCACCCATGCTAAAGTTGACTGAAAAGAGGAATATAAAATCATCTTTTGGAAATTGATCTTAATGCCTTAAGTGAAAAATGAGGAAATATCTAACCTTTAAGGACACTAATTTTCTTAGTGGATAAATAATGTATCATAAATAAATAAATGTTCTTCCTTAAAATACAGGGGTCATAAGTATTGTCACCCCCATGTTAAATTCCCATAGAGACAGGCAGATTTTTATTTTTAAAGGCCAGTTATTTCATGGATCCAGAATACTGTGCACCCTGATAAAGTTACCTTGGCCTTTGGAATTAAAATAGCCCCACATCATCACATACCCTTCACCATACCTAGAGATTGGCATGGTGTTATTTCAGTTGGCCTATTAGCTGGTTTGATGCTCATTGAGCTCAATGCAAATCAAACCAAATCAAATCAAAAATCAATTTATGATACATTATTCATTCACTAAGAAAATTGGTGTCCTTAAAGGTTAGATATTTCCTCATTTTTCACTTAAGGCATTAATATCAATTTCCAAAAGATGATTTTATATTCCTCTTTTCAGTCAACTTTAGCATGGGTGCCAACACTTTTGGCCATCACTGTAATTCAACTGTTGATGAGTGTGTGATTCAGGTCACTCACGTCACTCTGCTCTCATTCCTCAGCTTGGCATCACACCTACAGCTCACATTTACTGGATTCTTTCATAAGAACGGTACGTAGTGACATGATGTAGCTCCATAGTCCCAATGTAGCTAATAGATGGCGTCCTAAATGCATCTTTTGGCACGGGTTTGACAACCTAACAATATATCTCATTTGATTTGTTGTAGACAAGCCATGCCAAAACTCAGAAAACGAGCAAAACTCAGTGTCTCTGGAGGTGCTACTCGTCAAAGTCTGCCATAAGAAACGAAAGGTACCTACATGACCTCCTGGAATCCTTCTTCCCACACATGAGCATGACTCAGTGCCTTGGTACTGTGGTATTTTAGGAAGTCAAAACCATAGCATTGCTTTAATAACAGTGCAGCTTTTTTCTTTTCTTTAATCAGTGATTGTGTGCACCACCATGTATCCTAACTCTCTGTGCCATGTGTCCTAACCCACTGCGCCATGCATCCTAACACTACACCATGTGTCCTAATTCACTGCGCCATGCGTCCTAACACTACACCATGTGTCCTAACCATCTCACTGTTGCTCACACTGCCCTGTCAGGATGTCAGCTGCCCAGTGAAGCAAGTGCCTACGGGTAAAAAGCAGGTGCCTTTGAACCCTGATCTCAGCCAAACCAAGCCGGGTGCCTTCCCCTCCCTACTGGTCTCCAGCAACGAGTTTGAGCCCAGCAACAGCCACATGGTCAAGTCCTACTCCCTCCTGTTTAGGGTGTCGAGAGCCGGCAAGAGGGACTCCAACAGCCTTGTCAACGGAGAGACCGACGAGAACATGGGTCAGTCCACCGTCACAGCTGTGTGTTGTGTCTGGCTGTGGGTACATGTGCTGTACATGTGCTGTACATGAATGCACAGGACTAGACCTGTACTAGTCCACTAAGATATTCTCCTATGAGTCCTACAACACAGTAACTATGCACAGGACTAGACCTGTACTAGTCCACTAAGATATTCTCCTATGAGTCCTACAGCACAGTAACTATGCACATGACTAGACCTGTACTAGTCCACTAAGATATTCTCCTATGAGTCCTACTGCACAGTAACTATGCACAGGACTAGACCTGTACTAGTCCACTAAGATATTCTCCTATGAGTCCTACAGCACAGTAACTATGCACATGACTAGACCTGTACTAGTCCACTAAGATATTCTCCTATGAGTCCTACTGCACAGTAACTATGCACATGACTAGACCTGTACTAGTCCACTAAGATATTCTCCTATGAGTCCTACAACACAGTAACTATGCACATGACTAGACCTGTACTAGTCCACTAAGATATTCTCCTATGAGTCCTACTGCACAGTAACTATGCACATGACTAGACCTGTACTAGTCCACTAAGATATTCTCCTATGAGTCCTACAACACAGTAACTATGCACATGACTAGACCTGTACTAGTCCACTAAGATATTCTCCTATGAGTCCTACTGCACAGTAACTATGCACATGACTAGACCTGTACTAGTCCACTAAGATATTCTCCTATGAGTCCTACAGCACAGTAACTATGCACATGACTAGACCTGTACTAGTCCACTAAGATATTCTTCTCCTACGAGTCCTACAGCACAGTAACTATGCGCATGACTAGACCTGTACTAGTCCACTAAGATATTCTCCCACGAGTCCTACAGCACAGTAACTATGCACTGATTGTTTGGTTGGGCTATTCATGATGGGAATTGTGATGTAAACAACCATTTGTATTGTTTCTAACTATTTATATTGTTTCCAACTATTTTTACGGCACATCCCATAATCGGATATGCTAGAATGCCAGGATATGATGGAATGAATGGAATCTTTTTTTTTTACTTGGCTCATGTAAACATTCTGGTTTAATTTCATTTCTAAGATTTAACTGGATTCCAGCTAGGCATGGAATTGTCATCTCAGTCAAGGTTTTCATGTACTGGTATCTTAATACAGGTGATTGAATTAAGAATAAGTAAGAATATTCTCTCAAGCATAGCAGGGTTTGGGGTGAAGCCTAGATGGACATTTTTAGTATAGTAGGGAGGGAATGACGCATCAGAATATCAGAAAGCCTAAATGGTAATTGATTTTGAGCCATCTCCTGACATCATCTATGCATGCATAAACCCAGTCATCTCCTTTATAGGGCACTTACACATCGGCCCTTTAAGTGCTCAGATTGGAGTTGGAACCAGGGGCCTCATTACAGAAACTTCCTAACTCTGAAATCCTATCTTATCTCAGTTTAGGATGGCATTTAGGATTTTTGGTATTACAGAAGCATGTTTCCTAACTGCATTTAGGAAAAAGGCCTATCTTAACTTAAGATAGGAATTTTGCCATTACAGAACCATCCTAACTCAAGAATTTCCTAACTTAGGAATCCTAACTTAGGATGGCACATACCCTGTCCTAAATGCAAAATAACTGCCAAAACTGACTGCAACAGTCTTGTGAGAGTGGTTGCCTAGCCTATGACAAGATGATGGACATGGCTGTTAGGGACACCATAAAGCATATTTCACTAAATAAGTTAAGTGAAAACTTAAAAATGTATATATAAGCTATGTGTTTTAAAACATTTATAATATTTATAACAATTAAATATTAATAATTATAACAGAATATTAGACTATTACTGGTATGTATTATTATAAATATGTTTTTTGTTTTTCCATTTTGTTATCCTGTTCATCCAATGAATCAATATTGACACACTCTCTTTCTTCCTACATAGGCCTAACCTAGACCTATTTCTCTCTGATATTATGGTTTGTCCATCTTGAGCAAACAACTGTCTTTAGAACACCATCTTTGCAACCTGACATTCTAATAGATACATTCTCATAGATACAGGCAGTCTTGTATACATTCTAATCATAGAAACAGGCATGACCGGACGATTGCCGATTTAAAAATCTAACTGACAGTTGTGGTTAGGATTTCTTAAGTTAAGATAAGATGGGACACAGCCATGAGTTTAGGAACTGCTTCTGTAATAGGAAGATAGGAAAAATCCTATCTTTGAAACTTAAGTTAAGATAGGACAAGCAGTTAGGATATTTTTCTGTAATGAGGCCCCAGATACTGTGGTAGGATTATCCTTGATTTACAGTAATGGAGCATGTATGCGTTGGCCTCCTCCTGGTAACTGTGCCATGTATGTATGTGTCTCCTGTGGTAGATGTGAAGGAGGAGGTTCCAGGCAGAAAAAAGAGGAACTCTTCCCACAGAGATGAAGGCGAGGCCACCGAGACGTTTGTTGCACAGATGACTGTTTTTGACAAGAACAGGTACGCATGATTTCAGACTGCTACTCCACAATGAGATTAGCTAGAATGGAATAAGCAAAGCTTCCATAAACAGCATAGCTGAAGTAACAGTGGGGGGTACTTGAGGTGAACTGTCAGTTCATATACTTGCTAACAAAGACAACAACTTGAGGAAGAAGAGGCAATGAGCTGGATTTTATGGCCTGTACTTAGTTGCACTAGTGCATTCAATTCAGAAAGAACTCTGCTGCAGTGTGTGCGTGTGTGTGCGCGCGCGCGTTTGTGGGATGGGGAGGTTCATTGCTCTAACACACCAAGTAGGGGAGCTTAAGGCGAGTGCATTCAGACTGTAAAGGCGAGGCAAAACTGTTGTACCAACAAGTTGTAGCCGTTTGAATTAAACATTGCATGTCATTGTCAGATGTTGGAAGCCATCGCAAATGATTCATCATGTCAAATCACAGTTGCAAGGTTTTAGAACACTTTTACCTCACTGCGTTTAGCAGAGGCGTCTGGTCAGAGTTTTTGTTATAGGAGAGGTAGAGAAATACTTAAACTCGGTTTTGAGGAAGATCGGTGTCTGCACAACATCAGTCAAAACGGGTATGCTAGTAAAGTTACAGAAACAAACGCACATTTTACAGACTGTTGGCTTATCAGCTATTTGGTTAACTTTGCTGGCTAACTATGGAAATGTTGTGAGTTGTTGCACTGGTTTGAATCCACAGTTTTTTAGAATGTGTGTTGCAGCAAGTTGCTGGTTTATAGGATGTTGCAGCTTGTCTCATGGTGAACCTTTGGTGTAAATTGGCTTTAAAGGGTTATTCACACCAAGAACGATAACGATAATGATATAAACAAATATCGTTCTCGTTAATATGAATGACGACGTTCACACACAAACTATAACGATAACGACATAAATAACGATATTGTTGGGGATCACTTTCAGATCAATTTTGAGAACGATAAAAAGCTAATAGCCAATCGGAACCCATCAAATTTTAGCCGTCACATTCACACATGGAGAGATCGTTTTTGGTCAGTGTGAACACTTTTATGGTTATGGTTATAGTTATCGTTATCGTTCTTGGTGTGTATGAGCCTTAAGACTGTATTTCCTTGGCTGTGCGCGTGCAGACGGCTGCAGCTGCTGGATGGGGAGTACGAGGTGTCCATGCAGCAGGTGGAGGACTGTCCTGTGAGCAAGAAGAGAGCCACATGGGAGACCATCCTAGATGGGAAGGTCAGTGGGGCTGCAGAGGACTGATTTGTCTACATGCATGCAGCTGAAATATACATATTTATATAAAGATTGAAAGAGGGGAAATATCTTAGCTTTTCATTTTAGTGTAAATAGCTGTTGATCGTGTGTGTGTGTGTGTGTGTGTGTGTGTGTTTGACTGGCTTTGTAGAGGTTGCCCCCGTTTGAGACGTTCTCTCAGGGCCCCACACTGCAGTTCACCCTCCGCTGGACAGGCGACCCCAACGACCCGTCCACTGCGCCCGTGGCCAAGCCGCTGTCCACGCGCAACTCGGACACCAGCGCTGCCGAGAGCAGGCCCAGCACGCTCCGATCCGCACCCCTGGGTAAGAGCCGCTCCAGCCAGCTCATGTGGTCCTGCACCCATCACACCACTTTGCAGCGTCTACAGGACAATCACATCTGTAGATTTGCAGAGAATTGGCTGTGACCAGGAAGTAACTGCCAGTGTTTGTGTTATCGTTGGGTAACGAAAAGTAAAGTGAAATTTTATTATGGTATAATCATCAGTATTTAACCTCAGTGACTCTAGGAAACATACTTGTCCATACAATCGGCCGATGGAAGCGTTCAGCTGGGCTAGCTTGCAGTCTGAAAAGTTGTGAGTTCAATTCCCAGCTTCCACTGTTGTGCCCTTGAGCAAGGCACTTAAACCAGAGTTGCTCTGGGGAGACTGGCCCTTGTAATAGAATTGTCAAATGTACTGTAAGTCACTTTGGCTAGAAGCCTCTTCTAAATGAAGAAATGTAAATGTTAAATGTAATACTGTGTATAACTGGACGCTCCTTGAGTGTTTTGTTAATGGTCAGTAATGTGTATGTGTTTGTGTGTATCAGCCGTTAAGGACTCGGTCAGCACCAGCATCCAGACGAGGCGAGAGCAGTCTGTGTGTGAGCCGCGACAGAAACTGCGCATATTTTATCAGGTAGGAATCAGGAGAGCAATTTTCCTGCGTGGGCTTGCCTAGGCACTCCGAATGAGTCACAAGTGGTTTCTACTGTTTAAGGAACAACATTTCTCATCTGGCAGTCTGAATTACAATTTACATTTAATTTATGACTAAAATGACTCATTATATTTCCGATTGGTATATGTGTATACACACAGGGGCGCCTGCAGGAATTAATGCTATGGTACGCACAAAACTTGTGATATCCATGATGAGGATTGAGTTAGTGAATTAGCTCAACATTGTGTGCTGATAACCATATATAGATAGCCGAGTAAAAGAAAACAACAAGTAGCCTATTGCGTGCCTGCGTGTGTATTCTCTCTCCTGCTCAAACAAAATGTGTGCACGTTAATTTTGATAACGTGTTCACTAACTTTACGTAATAGAAAATGGTAAATAGCCTGATGGCATGCAGCTAATGGGATACTGTGCATAGTTGGGAAGGTATGGTAGGCCAATTTGGTGTGAATACACACATACACACACACAAGGGAAATTTTATCTTGCTGTTGAGTAGCTTGATGGTACGCACAGTGCGTACGGACGTACACCTGCAGGCACGCCTGTATACACATATGTCTCCATGGGAAATAAGAATACAATGCTTTTAAAGCCACATTAACTCCACGATGCTTCAAATACCAAACAATTATCGTGAACATTCCCTCGTTATGTCTTAAAGCAGACTATGAAGGCAGTAATGATGGTAGATGGTTGATTTGAGTGTATTCGATTAGTGTGTTGTGTCACTGGATGAAAGCCGCCCTGTATGTTGTGTCTGTGTGTGCAGTTCCTGTACAACAACAACACGCGGCAGCAGACGGAGGCGCGGGACGACCTGCACTGCCCCTGGTGCACCCTCAACTGCCGCAAGCTCTACAGCCTGCTCAAGCACCTCAAGCTCTCCCACAGCCGCTTCATCTTCAACTACGTGGTGAGAAGCAGAGCCGCTCACAGCAGGGCCACAGCAGGAGCCTGCTCTAGCACATTACCACCACACAATCTTATGCTGTGTGTGTGTGTGTGTGTGTGTGTGTGTGTGTGTATCGTAAAGTATCGCTATACCCTGAAATGAAAAATGTGACTATGCCTAATTTTATTAGTATCGATACTTTTGAGAATGACCATGTTCTTTTGAAGTAACATGCGTGTGCACAAGGCACTTCTAGCGCCTCCTCCCCTGTGTGGAGAGAGTCAAGCAGAATTTGGGATGGCCACTGGTGTGAATGATCACACTACAGCATATTCAATATTACTGATGATGATATCAAGGTGGTGGGGCCCCCAAATTAAATACATTTTTTAAAAAGTATCGAAGAAGTATCGAAATCGCAATTCTTCACTTAGTATCGTATCAACATTAATTTTGGTATTGTGACAACACTATAACAAATAAACATGTCCCTCTACAGCCATAGGCATTGCCAAATCTTGAGTGTAAATTGTACTGTTCTGACTTGTTCTGATGAGGCAGACTCTATTACTGTTGTTCTGATGAGACAGACTCTAATACTGCTGTTCTGATGAGACAAGACTCTAATACGGCTGTTCTGATGAGACAGACTCTTATACTGTTGTTCTGCCTTGTTCTGATGAGACAGACTCTAAAGCTGTTGTTGTGTGCGGCACATGCTTGTTTAAAGATGACTTGTCTGTGCTTCACCGTCCAGCCTCACCCAAAGGGAGCCCGGATAGACGTGTCGATAAACGAGTGCTATGACGGCTCATACGTGGGCAACCCCCAGGACATCCACAGTCAGCCAGGCTTCGCCTTTAGCCGCAACGGCCCGGTCAAGAGAACAGCGGTTACACACATCTTGGTATGCAGGTGAGCCCACACTCCGCTCAAGCACGCGTCGGGTTAAATCATCTCTCTAACTTTGGGAGTTTCAGCCCATATCAGCACGGGATCACTGAACAACCTGATACTGGTGTAGTAAGCTCTTCTCTCCATTAAGTGTACTCTTGTGTACATTTGTCATGACTGTGGATTGGTGTTAACTCTCCACTATCTAGCAAAGTTGCTACAAATCAAATCAAACATCTTGGTGCACATAACATGTATGCTAAACTCCTGAAGGGTCCATATTTTTTTTGTGGGCACTTAGCCCACTTCTGGGGGCTAGTTTGATATGTCCATGTGTATCACTTCAAGGAGTATGACTAATGAGCTGATCTTGGATCAGTGAAACCCTCTCACCCCACGGCGCTAATATTTGTGCCCACAGACCCAAGCGCACCAAACCCAGCCTGTCAGAGTTCCTGGAGTCGGAGGAGGGCGAGCCGGAACAGCAGCGCACCTACGTGAGCGGCCACAACCGCCTCTACTTCCACAGCGACAGCTGCATGCCGCTGCGGCCTCAGGAGATGGACGTGGACAGCGAGGACGAGCGTGACCCCGAGTGGCTCCGAGAGAAGACCATCACGGTACGGGCGAGACGACCAGTTGCCTCACAGCGGCAGAGATCGACCACTAACACACTTCTCCCCTCCAATTTGGTTATGCTTTTCTTTTGATGAAGGCACACTCCAGTCAAAATGACATTTTTGTGCCTTTAATGCTCCCCAAAGCTTCCCTTTGGTGCTACACATTTAGCCTTTTTTAACCACATATTTGGAATAAGTACATTCTTTCCTCTGTGTAATTCTCCTCTAATTCTCTGCATTACTTGTGTAAACAAATCTGTGTGCGGTCCTCCGCTACCACGTAACTCAATCTTGCTCTTAAAAAAGACCACTTCCTCCCAAAGCACATTTTTTGGAGAAACTCAGAAAGTAAATATGGTTTGAGTTTGCATTGGGCTTATGTTTCCACGGTAGTGCCTTTCTGGCCTATTCTCCTACTTTGTTATAGTTCCACTGTGCTCTACCTTACTTGAAAGCTGCTTTGAATAAAAGCAACTAGCAACTGAATAAATGACCGTGTGTCACACACTATTAAGGAGCTGCTCTACATTGCCTTTCCGACTACTTACACTCTGGAAAAAGAGGAACAGTGGCACAGGCATATTGTTGCCCACACTCTGTGTTAAGTCAAGGTTTGGAAAGCACTGCTGCTCTCAAACGCAGCGACCCTTAAAAAAAAAGTGCCTTTGAAAAGTGACGTTACGGTGGTGTGTGGGCGTATCTCCGTGACGGATGAATAATAACAACTGGCTTGTCTATTGACATTTCTCATAGAAAGAACTTCACCTTGTACGGTGAAAAATAGTGACGGACAACAGAGGGTCAGTCCCAGGTCAGACGCCCTCTCATGCCATCTGAGGATGCACCCGAGTCATCCGCCTACATTAGTGTCTTTAAACCCTGTTTTACTATTCACATTACGACTCTACTGACTACTGATGGTTTCTGCCTGTCATAGTATCAACACTGAGTAAGGGGCGAGTTGTTTAAATATGTTTACAGGGGTTGCTACACTGAGGCTGTAAGTATGTCACTGCACGTGAACAACACACACACACACACACCCATGCTCATCTCCTGGGGACTGTTATAATGTAGAGGAGGAGGAGGCTGTTGGACATATGTGGGCAGTCTGTATTGTGAATGTAACTGGAAAGACTCCTCTTGCAGCAAATTGAGGAGTTCACGGACGTGAACGAGGGGGAGAAGGAGGTGATGAAGCTGTGGAATCTCCACGTCATGAAAAATGGGTAATGTACATGTTTGTTTGTTTGTTTTGTTTACTTCATTATCTAGTGGGTTAGCTGTTAGTTTTCCAGTAATGGCATCACAAAACTGGGCTGTCAGTCCTACTCTAAAAGGCTATTCTCTCAAAATTGACATGGTGTCTTGGCAAAGCCAAGTAATGTGATTGCTTTGCCATTGCAGATATAGTGTAACCCTGCTGTGTTTGTATGGACCCTTTCAAGAGAGTTCCATTATCAGCATCATAGTTGGCCCCACAAGACTTCCATGTTATCTTAATGCAGAGGAAGTAGATTGGGGCCCAAATAGAACGTTCAAGCATTGTTTTTGTTTTTATTGTTGAAAGGGTCTATAGCTCTGTGTATAGTATAACCCTGCTGTGTTCATCAAGACTCCTCTAGAAAGGAGTCTTGCCTGAGGCTTGTAAGACCTGGCTTATTATGAGTCCGAATGAGTTGCCTTGTGGTTTTATGTAGTGACGTAGCATGACATGAACTGTTCTCATCTGCATCCTCCCCTGAGCAGCTTCATAGCGGACAACCAGATGCCCCAGGCCATCATGCTGTTTGTGGACACCTGCGGCCCACACATCATTCGCCGCAACCTGTGCCGCAACTTCCTGCTGCACCTGGTCAGCATGCACGACTTCAACCTGGTCACCATCGCCACCATCGACCGCACCATGACGCGCCTGCACGAGATCAAGGAGGAGCTGCCCGAGGCTGACGACGGGCTGGCCGACACCCACGGCATGTGCAACGGCCACACGCTCGGCTCCGGGGTGTCGCTACACGGCAAGCGCACCAAGAGCGCCATGTGTGACTGACGAGCCCGCTCGTCCTCAGTCTCCGCCTCGCGCCAGAGGAGACCGGATTCCCATTACGTTCCTTTTCTTTGTTGGTTTCTGAGCACTTGTGAGTGTGTCGACTTGTTAAGACTGGTTATTATGAGCCATTATAGTGAAATCCTAAATGGACTACGAGGCTGGGGGAAGGACGCATCCATTTTAGCATTGGATAGCTCACTCTTTCCTCACCATCATGGCTAGAGTATGTCGTTTCTCACCTAGTAATCGGAAAGCACTTGTCGAGAAGACATGAGTTGCCGTAGGATGGGAATACTATTAGTCTTGATCATTTGTGTTCATTAACTGATGCCGGATCAGTGGTCTATTTTAGCACGTTAGCACTTGTCTTGCTACCCACTCCAGTGGATGGTCACAGAACGTCTGAAAAACCTTTCCCCTCTGATTGTCATGCATTGGAAATAGGTAGGCATAAAGCTAATTTTAATGTCTTGTTTTATTGTCCTCTGTTGGTGGTGTAATTAGCCAGGTTATTTTGGTAGCAGATTTCTACCTGTACCAGGTAATCATACCTGGAGATAATTGGTGAAATTCACTCTCCGCGGAGCATTGTTTTAAAGATGCTACAGAATTGTAAGATTTGTATCCCTGAAATTACATGGTATGTTTTGTTTTTTTTATACTGGATCACTTCCAGGATTAACTGACACCCATAAGCATTACTTCCAACAATTTATTGTTGGTTATCCATTTTTCAGAAACTGACAGTACTACAGATATGTACAGTATATTCCGTTAAACAAAACAAAAAAAAAAACTTGTTCAGGACACTTTTTATTTTGTTTATATTTGAAGCCGTTGTTCATTTGGATGTGTTTACTAGTGTAACCACAGCAGTTTTCACCATTATCACTCAGAAAAAGAAACAGAATTGCTTTTTTGTAGGAGCAGAATGTGGAACAACAAATGGTTACTTATGGGTTTTCAACACAAGCCAAAGTGCAACATTTGCAGCAACCTTCTTTTCCTCTTTTTGAATCGTATACCTGTAGTATAATAGGCAAAAAGTATCATCAGACAAAATACTTTCATGCAACTTTTGTCTTGAAATAAAAACAATAAATTATCATTTCACCCAGCTTGTCAAATATCTTTTTTGAACATTTTTGTTTGAGGTCATAATCAGCAGTAATGTTTAACAATGTTTAAACGGATTGTGCAAAATGCTATGAGGTTAATCTAATATGTGAGGACCACTGTGGCATACATAGTTGGCCAATGAAGTTCTCTCCCTGGCAAGAGGCTGGATTTCGGTGGGGCGGTGTCTCTGTGACGAGGGGTGACATCATGCACAAGTGGTCCAGCGATAGGTGGATTATTTCCTGTATGTATTTTTGACTTGGCGGGATCTCAAAGTGAAACGGTTCTCAGTAGCCTAGTAGTCCTAGATAAAAACCCAAATATTGTGTATAGGAATCTTTGCAGAGATTGTCGCTGTCAACCTCTGAACAGTGTTTATGTCTGTTATCTACTGGAATGCCTGTTAATCTGTTGTGAAACTGCGACTAGTAACACCCAGAGCGGTAGATATGGCTCTGGTAACACCTGTTTATCAGTAAGAAATTGCTGACCAGCAAACTGCAATCAACCACAGGATGTTTCCTAGCAACAGTAAGGATCCAAACTAATTCATTGTCAGCGAGGAAACAGCTGGTATTTGTCTTTTATTGTTTTTACCAATTCACCGAGTCGCCCGCCGTTACAGTTTTATGTAATTCTATTCAGCGATGTAAGAGCCTGAGAATTTGCGAAACTAGGCTGCATTCTGAACGCTGCATTTGTTGCAGTCAACAAAAGTCATGTGAGACTGATTATCGTTGCTATTAACCATATTGCGTGTTGCCCGTGTGTGTGTGTGTGTGTGCGTGCTATCACACATCGACAAAAATATGCAATTTTCAGAAGAGCACGAATTGATCTTTGGAACAGTGAATGAACCCTCTTGCCCATGGCGTCGTCCAGAAAGAAGAAAACTCACGCTAACCCACACCAAACGGGTAGTATCACAGACTTTTTCACAACAGCAAGGAGTGAGGCTACCTCTGATGTTAAACCTCACAAGCTCAAACGACACAGAAACACAGGTGGGGTTGGCAAGTCTGTAAAGCTGCACACAACAGTCACTGTGAATACTGCTACCTCCAGGGGCTCTGGGAAAATGGTAGGCCAGCATAAGCCTTCAACAGTGGAGTGTGTGGATTTAACTTGCAGTGATGCAGACACACCTGTGACAATAGAACCATCACTCTGGTATGAGGATGAGAACCCCTGGAAATGCCACCTGCAGAGGACCTTGTCTGTGGACCTGCCAAGTCAGTCATCTTCAGGAGACCCTAAAGACAGAAAGTGCACTGAAATAAGTAATTCAAAAAAGGACAGTTCAGCAAAAAGGATGCCTTTTCTCTCACACACATTAGGATGGATGAAGACCAGTGTGAAGTCTACTCACAAGTCATGTACTCAAGACCTTTACTTACCTCAGAAGGAACTGTCTGATGAGATGCAGACACCTCAGGGAAACCAGAAGCCAAAGAAAGACGATAAGCCAGATACTCAGGACAACAGCAGGGAGAGCACACTTCAACCTGGGGGACATGTATTACAAAAGCCACACGGTTAGATTTCACTCTTCTCTGTGTTGTGTTGGCTATTTGACTATACTGTGTGTCCTGTACATAGTGTGTGAGGATGGTTTTTTTTGTAAACATGTTACAGATAATTTGCTGTGGAGTCTCCCTTGGCCAACTTCTCCGCTGTTGAAGAACCTGAGGGGATCATTTCCTGTGTGGCCGTCCAGTGTCCAGTATCCCACTCAGTGGCACTCTGTCACCACCCGGTCCACTCCACCTGTGGACAGACCGAGGGTCTGTGAATTTCGCTTTCAAATATATTTTTTTTTCTGAGTGCGTTGTACGTATGAACTCCTGTGTTAAATGAAACATGCTGCTGTGGGCACCTGCTGATGTTGTAGAGGTCTGGATGGAGAGAAGACCTGTCAGAGGATGTCCTCAAGCACCTGCTGGAGGAGATCAGAGTCACCAACCCTCTGTTCCCAGTCCAAAGGTTCTTCACTCTGCTGTCAAGAAAACGTGTAGCGCATGAAAAGACCACGTCTAATCCGGGTATGCCTTGGAATTACAACTAAACATAGAACATTTAGCATGTTTTTAATCATACTGAAGTATATTACTATTTGTTGTGATCAACTCAGGTCAACTACCTTGTTATTGTGTTATTGAGTGGAATTATTGTCACCTGTTTGGAATATACTTGTGATGGAATGGTAAAGGAAACGGACCCAGCAATGTCACCCGCAAAACATGCTATAAGATGATCTGGATGGCCCCTGTCCACATGCTATAAGATCATCTGGATGGCCCCTGTGTAGCCACATGCTATAAGATCATCTAGATGGCCCCTGTGTAGCCACATGCTATAAGATCATCATAATGGCCCCTGTCCACATGCTATAAGATCATCTGGATGGCCCCTGTGTAGCCACATGCTATAAGATCATCTGGATGGCCCCTGTGTAGCCACATGCTATAAGATCATCTGGATGGCCCCTGTGTAGCCACATGCTATAAGATCATCTGGATGGCCCCTGTGTAGCCACATGCTATAAGATCATCTAGATGGCCCCTGTGTAGCCACATGCTATAAGATCATCATAATGGCCCCTGTCCACATGCTATAAGATCATCTGGATGGCCCCTGTCCACATGCTATAAGATCATCTGGATGGCCCCTGTCCACATGCTATAAGATCATCTGGATGGCCCCTGTGTGGCCATTTGCTCTGCCAGGTATGCAGATCTTTTTTTCTAGATTAATGTTTCTATCAATTATCATATTTCTTTTAGAATCAGTTGAAAGCACGCGCAGTCCTGGAGTTTTGTCAGACCATTGCTTGAGAGGCAAGAGAAAATGGAGGCTGGATGGACTAAATCTAGGTATATCACCCAAACGGCGTAGGCCCAACCACAGGCCTGAGGAGAAGGCCGTCGTTGAGCCTGGCTCCCCAGCTGGACCGTCACTGACCATATCAGGCCACACTCCCAGGAGGCAGGTCTGTCGGAGCAGGTTGAGTCGGACGAGAAGGCGTAGACAGCAGCAGAAGGCAAGCCCTTCGCTGGCATCTACTGTAACACTGAATCCAAAGGAAACTTCAGGAAAACACATTGAAAATACAACTCAGCAACTTCATGATCAAGGTGAGCCAGTGTGATGGACGAATTTCACTGTTTTGAGTCACTCATTTCGTCTGACGCACCCAGGATATTTGCCTTGTTTCTCTGTCTCAGAATGTCTACAGGAAGATGTCTTGTGGACTGAAAAATACCAGCCTCAGCACTCGACTGAAGTTGTAGGAAATTCTGCAGGAGTGAAGAAATTGCACAAGTAAGCAACTGTTTCCGTGGTTACAATGCCAGTTGTGCTTTAGTATGTTAAAAGAGTGTGCTAGTGTGCTGAATAGGTTTTCCTCTGCTTCAGCTGGTTAAAGAGATGGAAGCTGAGAGCAGACAAGGAAGAGCGTGAGAGAAAGGAGGAAATGCAAAGGAAGAAGAGTAAAGGTAGTTGGCTCAATTAACCCGTAATAGTGAAACACCATTTTTTCGTAGCTACTCTGTGAGTGTTCAGCTGTTCATCGCTGTATATGTTTGAAGCCAAACAGTGAATGATCTTACCCTGTGTCTGTCCAATGTTGTTTCCTCCAGGCGTGTGGGATAGTGGAGACTTTGAGGGTGAGGTGGTTTTAGCGGACTGTGAACTGGAGCTGGGCAGCGCGCTAATCATCTCTGGCCCACACGGCATTGGCAAGACCGCAGCTGTTTACGCCTGTGCCCAGGAGTTGGGTTTCAAGGCAAGAGTGAATGTAACGATACATAACATCTATCAGATGCACATAGATATTACTCTATAGTTGTACTAGCTCAAGAATGACAACATGACAACAAGAACAATATGACGTGAAAAATTACAACAGTATGTCGTCTGTGTTTATACTCTGCTCATATTTGATTCTTGTGATGTGTGGGGTTATTATTTTGTCTGTGTAGGTGTTTGAGGTAAACGCGTCGTCTCAGCGCAGCGGGCGCCTGCTCCTCGCCCAGCTAAAGGAGGCCACCCAGTCCCATCAAGTGGGCACCCCGACCGCCTCCACCCTGAGACCCACCTACTTCTCCTCCCGTGGCACAGCAGCCTGCTCTACGAAACCTGCAACCTCCCCACGTAAGTTTGGTAACAATGAGATGCAGTCATCTGAGGATACACGAGGCAACATTTTGAGCAGTGTTGCCGGGCAGTGTTCCTGAGGATTGTTGTTCTAGCTCTTTCCCATTGATATTGGCTCATATGTTGTTTTTTTTCTGGAGAACTTTAATCAGGAGGCCAGATGTCATGATCAAATCAGAACACATGGAACCGGTTATGTGCTCAAAACATTGCTCAAAAGATTGCTCCATGTTTCATCACCTTAAGTCATGTTCCTCTATATCGTGTATACTTCTAGTCCTGCAAAGCCTGCAATTCTGACACTGCTTAATGGATCATGGACTATCTTTTCAATTGCAGGGAAGACAAACTCATCCAGGAAGGTGATGACTTCAACTCGAAGACTTCCATCAACTCTGCGGAAAAGTTCCCTCAAGAGAGGCCCTTCCACCTCTGTGAACCTGACACATTTCTTCCACAATAGGAATGAGCCTGAGAACACAATTCATCGCTGTCCAAAACATATACAGCATGGTAGCTACCAAGAAAAATAACCCTCCCAATTTTAAGATAAAGATAGACCATGTAATTTCCTACACAGGAATGGTTAAATGTGCAATGATTACATGCATGTCTGCTCAACAGGTGACTACACTCTGGAGCCAGACAATGAGAAGAGAGAAGAGGAAGGCCTTCCAACCATCATCATAGATCAAGAACATAACCACTCCATCACTAGAACTGGCAAATCAGCACTAATGTCTCTCATTTTGTTTGAGGAGGTAAAGACATTAACATTTGGATAATTTACCAGAATTGTAATGTAAGACCCTATTTTATTTAGTTTGACTGTTAAGACAGATTTGAACGGCATCTCCAGTCTGACCATAACCAATAGATAAAAATAATTTTCTTGGAAGGTTGACGTCATCTTCAGTGATGATGTGGGGTTTCTCTCAGCAATTAAGACTTTCATGTCCACAACCAAAAGGCCTGTAGTCCTGACGACCACTGGTAAGCCCTGTCTTTCATTTTCCATCTTGGTTGTAGTTTGTCAAATATAATGTCTGTTTGTCATATAATGAGACTTAATATTGTGATGCCATTGTTCATCATCACCCAAAGATCCTTTGTTTGGTGGAACATTTGATTGCTGCTTGGAAGAGCTACACTTTAGGAAGCCCCCAGTGGTAAGGCCAAAAGACCATCCCAAGCATTTAACATCTTTGCATTGCGAGACTTGAAAGCCTCTTTGTAAACTTGAGCTTCAACACCTCATTAGATAAAATGCTAAAAAAGAAACATTTTGACATGCCTATGTCCCTTAATTCTGTTTACAAACAGAAGGTTCTCTGCAGCTACCTGCAGTTGGTGTGTTTGGCGGAGAACGTGCGGACGGACCCTTGGGACATCTCCTCTCTGTGGGCGGTGCAGAGAGGGGACATCAGGCAGTGTCTGCTCCAGGTGCAGTTCTGGGTGCGGAGCGGAGGGGGGCCTACTGCGCCCCTGTTGCTGAACAATCCTGTGGTCCCTCGGGGTCGTCCGCGAGCTCAGGAGGAATCTATCGAAGGGTCGAAGCGGACCACTGATCTGCCTGCATGTGATACTGGCTGCTCAGGGACTCCCGAAGTACACAAGCTAGTAAGGATGTTCAAAGTAAGCTTTGTGAGCAAGCAGCAGCACCCCTACCACATTTAGGTCTTAAGTCCTCATGGGGACCTAGGGTCAGTTCCGACCTGCGGTCATTTCCTGATCTAATCCTATCTCTCTCCCCCCACTCACTTCCTGTCTCTCTGCTGTCCTATCTACATTAAGGCAAAGCCCCCCAAAAAGTGTGGTTTCTGAGCTAACTTTACCAATGTCCTTTTAGGCAAGTCCCTCTACTTGGTGGCCATATTGCAATGCTTTTTGGGCACTTATCAGGCATCTGTTTCGGGTACAACTGCGCATGTGCAATGCTTCACAAATCACGACACACCAACTTCACTCCAGCTGCGAGATCACAACACATGATTGGCACAATGTATTCACAACATACCACATGATTGGCACAATGTATTCACATGTCAACTTTTGGGGCGGAATATGTGTAGATGACTGCCATGTTTGCGTTATGAACTAACCCCATACATTTCTATAGGATATTCTTTGAGTGCTGTGTCTCATTAGAAAGTCTCTGACTTGACTATGTAATTGGGTAGATTTGACAAAATGTTTACCATTAATCAGGGAAGGTCAAGCTTTTGTATGCATTCCTTAATTGTTCGTCTTTCACATTTTACATCCCACTCTTGTCCAGATGTCTTCATTTTATGATAAAGCTACATTGCATTTTCCACTGTAGGTTCATACCTGGACTACATCTGAGGAGAAGAGATGTTCAGAGATCCTGTCAGAGAGCCAGCAGAGAGGAATAGATCTACTTTACTTGAACATGGAGGCCCTCCTGCCTCTGCCAAGCCCTGCCTCACATAACCCTGGAGACTTCATGGAGAATGTTCCAAACTCTGGCCTACTTGGACACATTACAGCTAAAGAACTTCCAGAAGCTTCTGTAACTGTAGATACACCCCGGGGAGGGAGGCTGTCCTCCAAGCCAAGGAAAAGGCGCTGTCTGTCTCTGAAAGGAATGCAGAGGTCTAGACCTAACTCTCCAGAGAAGACTGTCTCCCCACATCAGTCTACGATACGGAGTCACCATACGGATCAATCAGAGGGAAGGACTGAGGGTCACTCAGGGGGGAAGAAAGCCTCTTGTTTGGTGTCTCGCTGCTTGAACAGCCTCACAGGATTCCTGGACAACTTGTCCTTCCTGGATTGTTGCCTGCAGGATCACGGGCATGTGATGGAAACACGTTATTGCGCACCAGGCCTGCTGTCTGTCCGAACTAGAGCAGAGTTGAAGGATGGCTTGCTGGACGAACTGAAGGAGGAGCAGGAAGAGGAGCAGATGTGGAGGCACAGGGCCTCTGACTTCAGGGCTGCTGTGGAGGGCATGAGCTTCAGGGGGTGCTGTCTGGAGATGGAGCCAGCCATGGCACAGGCCCAGATGCTAGGAGAGGAGGTGGGGGCAGCCATGGAACAGGCCCAGAGGCTAGGAGAGGAGTTGGGGGCAGCCCAGTGCAGGCAGATGCTGGAGCAGCTCACCTTTCGGTCATCTCCCCACAGAAATGGCCTCTCCAGCCAGCCCAGTCAGAGTGAAAAACTGTAAGTACTTAGCTCATTCCAGCGCACGCTAATACTGCATATTGGTCCGTTGTATAATTTAAAGGGCGTTTTTTAATCCAGTGCCTTCTACAAACAAATGATACAAGACACAGGAATCCAAATAACTGATTCACAATTCAAGTACATGTACATGTATTCAAACGTGTCTGCTAAATTAATAAATGTAAATGTATTGTTTTGTAAATCAGTCATTTGGATTTTTGTGTCTTGTAGTGTTTGTGTTTCCAACGTCTTATTAAAACTGTTCTGCAGCGTTGCTGAAAGGCGAGCTGATCTTATAAAGACGGTACTCTCCAGCAAAACATTCAGCATGTTGGGAAGCAGCCCAGCCATTTATACCGACTATATGCCCTGTCTGCGCACCATCTGCAGGTCAGAGAGTCACCAGGACAAGGACAAGACTAAACACAGGTGAGAGCTTGATGAGTATCTGCTTATTAAATGTGCCATGTGTAATGTCTGCCGAAAAATTATTTCATACTCCACATTTCATAAAAAATGGGGGCAGTATACCTCCAGAAAGTAAGATGGTCTACCCTAGAGTAACAACTGGGAAACGTGTCTTGCAGTTTGGCTGGCGGCAGTGGCGCAAATGTGAAGCTTATATCGGCGAGAAGTAAAAAGCGATGGTAAAAAAATTTAAATAATATATTTGGTATTTTCTATATGTAGCTACTGCTGTCCGTTTCTAAATCATTTCAACATTTTCTCAATGTTCTATAACATTTTAGAGGACTAACAGGCTAGAGTAGGCGCCCTATCATAAGATTCCATCATAGAATTTTGACATAGAAGAGGGAGTGGGGGCGCCGTGAGCGCTGGACGAGCAGATAGGCCTACGAGTAGTGAGTTGCCGTCTATGGGAAAAAGATGGATACAGCAAAAAAAAGCTGTTGACGACTAAAAATAGAAAAAGAAAGAGGGAAAAGAAGATGGCATGTCAAGGGATGCAACAGCAGTTAAATAAGTGGACGGTGAAAGGCAACAGGTAGGATTTAAAGTGATGACGTCTGTATTTGGAGGCTTGCAAATATGAATGTTAACAGACTAACTAGCGTTTGTTAAGCAAAATGCCGATTGAAACATAGCCTATTCCATTCAGATAGCTAGGTGGCTACCATGCTCATACTGTACTTTTAATGGCCAACTGCAAACAGAAATGTCATGCTAGCAGCAACTCATTACATGTTTCCATATCCTAACAATGAAGGCTCCTTGTAATAACTTAATATTGTGTTGTCAATGGTGCAAACAAACAAAGCTAGAGTGCCTATCAACCTTATCCATTGTAAGCAATAGCTGGAAAAAAGGACGTTATGAGAACCGTTTAGACTCTCTTAAAGTGGCAATGCACCATTTATCAACACTTATAAAGTATAACATCAAGTTAAACATTAAATTGGCAGCATTTCTTTAAAAACATATTCAATAGACACCAATGCAAAATAATAGTGTAAATTATTGGCCTTTTGTTTTGCTTTAGTTGTTTGTGTTTTTTTTTTTTTTTGGGGGTAGCTGCGCCCCTGGCTGGCTGGCGGTTATGTTGCCCGCATACTGCCTCCCATGGCCGAAACTGGTATTATGACACCTGTCGGGCTGTGGCTAGTAATTTAGCATGCTAATTCAGGTTGATATATCTGCAGCACTATACCTTGTCATTTTTTTAATGACATCATCGCCCTTATTTCTTCTCATTCTTTTGATGCGTGTAGCTCATTTTTTTTGGATATTTTTACCTCAATTCTTACACATGGCACCTTTTTAAAGCTTTTTTAATAGGAGTTGAAGTTCCCTTTCGGTTATTGATAGTGAGTTGAAGTGAAGGAGTGAATGCATGGGAGGTGAAGTGATAAAGACCCATGATGACAAACTGTTTGCAGATATGCCCATTTGTACCATTCATACCACATACATATTTATTTTCCTAGTTGGGTAGTCGTCTAGGGGAATACGCCTGGGAAAATAAGGCGGGGGTCTGATTTCGAACAAAGCTTTTTTTAATAGCCAATCACAGAGAGGTGGCAGACCTTGTGAGTATGCACATGTACTGGGTGTTTCATGAAAATACCACGACAACTAACTACCAAAACCATCTCTGGTTAGCCTTTGCTTAGGCAAATGAGACATAACTTCTGCAGAGGTTTAAAGCAAATGTTGTTATAAACTTCAATTTCTTCAAAACTTGACTCTAAACATGATTCAATTACATTTGTATCAGCAGCCATTTTGCACTGGTTTCAGTAGGAACTTTTGCCCATGAACACAACGGAAGTGAGATCAGTGGACGTCTCAAAGTAGCTTTTTTCCGGTTGTGAAGGTTTTGGCCCAGAAGTTTGTTCAGCATGATGCGAGCTTCTGGGTACTCAGATTAGTTGGGTAGTTAATGTGCCCGTGTCCCCAGATTTAATGAAAAGTCGTGTGGTGTTTTTTTATTTACAGATTCCCACACTATCTGAAAAGCATCCACACTGGACTCTCTCAGGGCACCTTGCAGCTGCTCTCCGCTGACTTTCCATGAGACTGCTCAGGAAACGATGCACTCGCCAGAGGAAATAAGAGGATGTATATTATGTACTGTATGCAAAGAAAAGATGTATTGTATCGTGGAAAATATTTTTGAGTGTTATATTTTTGCCAGTCCACAGTGTCATTTTTCAATACATTAAACTTTATTTTTCTAGAGGTGAGTTCCTGTGACTCTCCACAATCTCAGGAGGTATTGCAAGGTTTGTGGTTACTTTGTGGTTACTCATCTGTTCCAAACATTAAGCCACGATGCATGTTAGCTCAGCAAACTCGGAAGTCAGAGTCAGAGAAGTCATGTTTGAGACCACAGGAAACATAACATTTCAGAAGAGAGCACATTTGATGTGTCAAGAGGATTGATCCAGGCCTGGCTCATGCAGTAGAAATGTACTGCGAACCTGTTTCAGATGTTCAGAGGTAAATACATTGGTGGCAGTCATCGGGGGAGTGGAAATGCCAGCTTAGTGCTGACTCATGGGACAGTGACATAACCCAAAGGTCAAAGATACCTAAGCAGTCTATTCCCCAAGGAGCTCATAGAAGGCCACTGCCTGCAGCAGGGCATCACACAGTTCTTCCCCGCGCTTGTGGCTGCCCATCTGGAACGCGTTCCGATACTTCACTAGCAGGTCGTGGGGGAAAGTGACACGAGGGGCCTTCTTGGTCACGGACTCGGTCATCATCTGACGCAACACCTGCGCTCCGCTGGTTCGCGACTCGCCCACTATCAGGTCGAAGTGACGGCCAACGGCCACACGCATCATGTTTAGAACTCTGGGCGAGTCGCCGGCTTCCTGCCGTTGCGTCAGCAGGGCAAACAGCATGGCCTCCACGGTGCGGAGGTGCGCCATGACTGGAAATAGTGTTGTGTTCTGCATGGAGATCCCTGGCTTCTCAACAATGAAGAAGTCCGCATCAGGGATGTGTGATACAACAGATGAAATCTGGAAAAAAAATATTATACATCATGCATGCACGTCAAGACACAGTTCATAGCCATGTGTTTGACGTGGCACTATGGGGAAAAAAAACTATGAGGCTTACTTCCTCTAAGTAGGTTGAGGCCATGTATGTCCCCTTCATGAAGCTACTGCATTCCTGCTGTTGCCAATCGAGCACCGTCAAGGCACGGTCCATGTGAGCCCATGCCACTTTGTTGGTGCCACATATGACGGACACGATCGTGTTAGCCTCCTGAAACAATGAAGCGAAACTTCCGTTATTGTAAATAAATATTATATAATGATAGCGCATGGTATGGGCACACAACTGGCATTACCTCTAGGTGCCCTCGATCGATCTCAGGTCTGATGAATTTGGCGAGTTGTATCTTTGCTTTCCTTTTCTCCTTCTTCTCAGGTGGGTTAAGTATGGAGTTGAAAACAATAACAGCACTCTTGTGCTTCACTAATGGTACGTTTATGACACTTTCGAGGTTTTTGAAGGGCCCATGTCGACTTCTATATTCCACTATATTTACAGATTTGCGTCCTCTCAAAAGTTTTATGTTGGCAAGTTCCGATTCCGTTGCATTATTTAGAAGCTGCAGGATGGCAGCTCGCTGTTCGTGTGTATAAAATGCATCCAACGATTGCTTGTCATCGCTGCATAACTCCGAGGAGAGGGAACCATTCAAAGCGTCGAACCCAGCAACTGTGATGCGGCTTCGCCAGCAACATGTGCATTGGAGGTATCTAGGTGAGACCTCAGGGAGTGAACCCGTTGTACGACAAAGTAATCCATAATGACCTGCGGAGACATTATAGACAAATATCAGTGCCAGTGCCTCAGCTTATACTCGTCTTTTACTGTAAGCAAATGTTTGTTGATTAACTTCACCATGTCCTATCTAAACCATGCTAACTGTTAGCTACTACAATGATACTGGCAAGGTTAACTAGCATGGATGTAACAGACTTGTTATAATTTGTCTTCTTTAAAAGATACAGTGCACACCATTCTTCGGCGAATTTTATGTTATGTTGGATACCTCTTAAGACTGCAGAGGAGAGAAGACGTCTAACGATCCACATTGCCTTTTCATTGCATGACAGTCGTGTCAAGTCAAGTTGTGCTTGTAATGTCCGCCTTGATTATTTTTCCGTGTGAAACACTGGGACAGGAATAAACGGTCCTATCGTACTGGCCCTGAAGAAAAACAGTTGTATTGCATCTAGTTGCAGTTGCCAGATTATGTGCACAGTGCATGTGTCATGATGTCTGATGTTTCACTTCTTCAGCTCGTTGAGATAATTTTAGTAGTTCATGTTTACTTGTGTGTATGAAGTTTTCACTTCCTCAGCTCAAGGGCAGGGTAAGAGAAGTTCCAACAATACACCTGTGCAAAATAGAGAAAACTTGCACTTCACTTCTGCCCCTCACAGTGGGTTACGAACAGTTTAGATGAAAAGATTATCATTAGATAATTCTTCAATGCAGAAAGGATATATTGGATGTTGTCTGAAGATGGGATGTTTCTGATTGGAAAGAGAGGGAGACAAACAGGATGGAAAATAAATAAGATTGCATCTTCTCTGCACCCATGGGGTCTTGGGACAGAAACAAGATTATTCTTTTAGAGATGGTGAAACAGTCCAATAACAGTTTTTGTGCTGATTGTGGGGCACCTGGTGAGTGTTGACCATTTCACTCTTACATCAAGGACTGCTGTATTTAATCATCTCTGTCCTGTTTTACTGAATTGTCAATTTAATGTCAAACATTTGGAGGAAGATCACCAGAGATGTATGGATGAGATAAGTGTTATCCTGGGGATCCTAATGGTTGTTTCATTATTTGTGTCTTGGTGACGGTGGTGCTCTTCAGAACCAGATTGGGCCTCCTACAAACTGGGTGTGTTTGTGTGCATGAGCTGCTCAGGCACGCACAGAGACTTGCCAAACATCAGCCGCATCAAGTCCATACGTTTGGACAACTGGGAAGATGACTTGGTTGAGGTACTGTGGGCCCACTAGACTTGTGTGATCTCAACCAATCATACTTGATTCATACGTTGTCAATGATGAGCGCTTCAAATGTAACTTCTGCATGGGTCTGTTGTTTATTACCAGTTTATGAGGCGCCATGGCAATTCAACTGTCAAAGCCCATTATGAGAAGTTTGTTCCAGCTTTTTACTACAGGCCAAAACAACATGACTGTGTGTGAGTTTTGTTTTACTTGCTATAATGAGGAAGTGTAATGACAACCCTCAACAGAGGCCATTCACAAGAGGGATTTTCTGCAGAAGTACACACACCTTTTTGTACAGTTAATGGTAGGATAAGCGATGCTAAGCAATTTCTAACACATGACACTTTTTGTAACATTCAGTGAGTATTTCCTCATGATCCATTCGCTCTCCATTCTCTAGGAGCACTGTAAAAAGAACAGTCTTCTGCAGCCTGTCCACCAAACAATAACAAAACGCATCCCTTACCCAACCTTTAATTGGCATAGCAAGCTCAAAGCATACATACACCACCGGTCACAAGTTTTGAAACTCCTACGCGTTCTTGGTTCCCTCTTTTTCTACTTTTACATTGTATAATAAATATAAAACATGTTATTTGTTTACACTTTTTTGTTTACTGCATAATCCCATTTGTGTTAATTCATAGTTTTGAGTTTGCAGTTTTTGTAGCGATAGTAAAAAAAAAAGACCCATTAAAGAGCTTTTAAAACTTCTGACCGATAGTGTCAATTATCCCCAAAAATTCTCCTTAAACAGGTGGAAATAATCAAATAATGCAATTAGAGCATAAATGCATTCACTTCTAACTGATTTACTTCTAACTTTTATCATTATTAACTCTTATTATTAATAATAATAATTATTATGAATACAATACATTTGAATAAATATGTTCTTTTCCTTCAAGAGTCCTCAGAGAGCAGTGGATTCGAGCAAAATACGAGCGGTGTGAGTTCACAGGAGAGCACATGCACCTCCAAAAGATTTACAGTTCAGGTGAATAGACCCGCTCACAGCCAGTAGTGACATGAACGTCTTGTGATGACAAACCATTCTCATACTAAAGTATTAACCTCAAACAGGTTGCTATGAAGGGACCTTGTGGAAGAAAGGCAAAGCTAATAAGCAGTTCTTGAAAAGGAGATTTGTCCTTTCTGAGAAAGAACTCACACTTGTGTACTTCAACAAAGACGATGTAAGTACTTCTTTGGGAAGTTATCCAAACTTCTTTAAAAAATGAATGAAAGTAGTTGCTGGTAGAAGGGTCAAAGATGACACAAAGCCTATTGCTAATACGCTAATACACTCTTTTGTGTTTATTTTTGTCTGGTTTCATAATACTCAGATTTTTTAAAGCTAATACTCCTCCCTTTGATCATGGTAATATTCCTTCATCTTTCTCGACTTCTGGCTTACTCAGCTGTCCAGAGGGCCCAAAGCAGTCATCCCAGTGAGAGATCTGAATGCATCTTTCCAGCCAGAGAAGATAGGCCACCACCATGGCCTACAGATCTCCTATGTAAAAGAGGACCACACCAGAAACCTCTTTGTCTACCACGAGAGTGGCCAGGTGGGAATAATCCACATCTCTTGTCTAATGTTGTGTAATACCTGTTCACTCACAACAATTTGCATAGTTGGACTAGGGTTGAAGTGAATGTTGCATGCTTTTGCTAGTTTATGGGAATGGTGTTGGTTGTATGGATCATTCAGCTCAATATCTCTGCCTTTCAGGTGATTGTGAACTGGTTCAATGCGATCCGGGCAGCCCGCTATGCATACCTGAAGATGACCCTCTCCCCACCCAATGACAGTGAAGTACTGACAGCACTCCTGATTTATTCAGAAATATCCAAATGTATTCATAAACATATCAATAAATGTTAAATAAGACTTTTTGATAAACATGTACTTGTGACAACAGTCATGTCTTACAGTAGGCTATATATCACATGGCAATATGGCAATAGCTTTCATAAATTATTAGCCATTCAGTTATTGTCTATTTTTTGCTTCATTTATTTGTTTTGTTTTTCTTTGAGAAGCTTCTACCATTACTAACTAGAAGCAGTATCAAAGAGGGCTACATGGAAAAGACTGGGCCAAAGGTTGGTGCCACTCACATATGTGTGCAATGCGGCATATGCAATATGCATTTACTCCAATTATTTGTTCATTAAATGTATGATATATGCAATTTATTACATATTTTTTGAGATACCATTGTATATTTCTGAGAGACAAATGATAATATCAGAAATGATGTCAACACGTTTTACTTTCTCTTGGACAAGCAAAGGGAACCTTTCAAGAGAAGATGGTTCATTCTTTGTTCTGTGGACAGGAGGCTGCTCTACTTTAAAACACCAATGGTGAGTTTGGATTTTTCTAAATATTATCTTGAACAAAAGGGAACAAAAGAAGGCATATGTAGGCACTGTATACAGTCGCTACCTCTTCTCTTCTTTCCAAAAGAGGGAAATAAGTAAGTTAGTTAGTGCAAATAATATTTATATAAATAAAGTATTTACTTACTTACTTCTCTCTTTAGTAATGTGCTGAAGGGCATTTCATCAGATGCCTTGCTTCTGTTAAAGGATGCCTTGGAGTTGGGTGCTGTGTTTATCGGCACTGAAGCCCATGGCTACTCGGTGAGAGAGAGCGTGCCCAAACGCGCCCGATGCAAGTGGAGGTGTGGGATCGTGGTGGAGACGCCGAACAGGCAGTTTGTGTTCATGTGTGACCGGGAGCAGGAGCAGAGGGAGTGGATCGGGGCCTTCAGAGAGGTCATGGCTTTGCCCATGCTCCCTCAGCACTATGCCCGTAAGAGCCACGACCACACCGCACCACAACCACAACCATACCACGACCACACCGCACCACAACCACAACCATACCACGACCACACCGCACCACAACCACAACCATACCACGACCATACCACGACCACACCGCACCATAACCATAACCATACCACGACTGCACCACGACCACACCGCACCACAACCACAACCGCACCACAACCATAACACGACCACACCGCACCACGACCATACCACACCACAACCACACCGCACCACAATCACACTGAACCACGACCACACCACAACCACAACGCACCACAATCACACTGCACCACGACCACACCACAACCACACCGCAGCACAATCACACTGCACCACAACCACAATCACACAACATCCCAACCACAACGCACCACAATCACACTGCACCACAACCACAACCACACATCCCACCACACCACACATACTTAAACAGTGATCACATGCTTTATCAGTACCAACTATACAGACTATACAACTATACAGGTCACTCGGCCAATAACACGGTAGATTACTGATAATATGGTGATAGGCTACAGTGCATCGGTTATCATCTTTCTTTCTTTTTCTCATTTCAGTGGAAGCAGACATGAGCCGCAGGAAATCATGAAGAGAGGAGGAGGGCAAACAAGAAGATTGTTTATCTTTGCAAATGTATTTGCCTTTTAAAGATGGCCCTTTACAGACTTTTAAAGATCTGTGAATGTGCATACAATTTATGTGTTGGTACATTGTAGGCCTATCATATGGGGTTTAAGTCCTCGAATGCATTTTTGTTTGTTTTACATTAATCGAGCCAGAACCCGCTATTTCATCATTGGACTGTACCTGGAGAAGATGACCTGCATTTCCTTGCCAGTCATATAGCTGACTCTGATTATATTATTTGAAAACCATAACAAGTTGGCCGTTTTTATGAAAGTTGGCCTTATGGAATTTGTTTTTGACATGAAATAAAAGAGTCTAAATGAATAGCCCCGTCTTGATCAGAGAATTAAGCTAGGCTACGCATTATCCGCAATCCGTGCTACTTGTCCCACTCTTTTACTCGTCCGTAGGAACGTCAGCTGGTGGAGGCGTGTACCATGATGCGAGAATCAGCAGCCTAGCCAACAACCACCAACATCGGCGGTTGCAGCCTTTCGCGCAGATGTAAATCTGTACATCTCAAAATACCTCACCAGTGCCCGTGTGTCAAGTGCACTAATGAGAACTATTTGACAAAAAACACTGTCTTTAAACATAATTCAAACTAATATTCTGACGGTAGATCCGTAAGGGCCCACACAATCTGCGCACTTGAAATCGTCCGGTCAGATCAGATCAGATCTGCCTTCAACCTTGCTGTCCTACCGCATGTCATCTTAAATGCTTTTCGATCAGAGATTTTCCGAGTCGGACAGACAAACTGGAAAAGATGCGGAAGGACGTGAGGATATTACTTGTAGGAGAACGTGAGTGTGCATATTGTTTTTCATTCGCTTGGACTGCATGCTGCCGCTGCCATGACCATGACCGTGTTATTAGCAAAGAAGACAAGTGACAAACTGTTAAGACGAATGTTGTGTTGTGGCGCCTATAACATACATTCCCAGAAGTAGTCTGTGTTTTATTGCTGTGAGTTTATGTAGAATTCGATCTGTTTGTGTAGGGTACCGAAACGACGACGCTAAACAACAGACCAGTCAACCACAATGAACACTGATTACTTAACATTATTTAATCCGATGTTGAACTGCCAGTGCTGCTCATTATGGGAAACATAACGTAAGACTTAATCGGTATAGCCATATGCGCTACTCTATCTCATGCCTCAATATTTAGCATTATTTTGTAAATAGATATGACATGTTGTAGCCTGCTCTAATTACAGTTCAAAGGTTTAGCCTGGCCAATGAATTTGGGAGAGAGAGAGGCTGAACAATATCCATGTATGTTTTGAATGTGCATACCATGATTACTGAAGTAAACATTTACTCAACATTTACCTCGTTTACTCAAGTAATTGTTAGGCTAATATTGACCTAGAATTTGGTATCTGGCTTGTTATCCAGGGAACTATGTGAAAATACAATTCAAAATGCACCACTGATGGTGTCTGCACAACTGATTACCACGAAATTGTATCAAGGATGTAATAAATGTAATAAATATTACATTTATTACATAAAATGTAATGTAATAAATATTGGTCAAATGGGCCTAGAGTATGGCCCTGGTCAGATACCTACAACGGCCTGGACCATAACCTGCACACACCTGTACTGATCCAAGCCAAATACTGCAGATAGTGTTCAGACATATCTGGCCAAGCTGAGGCTTGGAAGCCTACTCAAGACCGTGCTCTGATGAAGGAATCATGAAGTCATGAAGTATCAAATATTGTGTCATCCCTTGTGATTAAGTAAAGAAGAGTGTCCTGGTGGCAATGCTCTCATTGATGGAGACACACTGCAGCAGGTGATGAAAGCAACACCATAATATCAGGTGCTAAACCTGAATGTCCAAATGTTTTTTTTTTTACCTACCCTAAAATGTATTGCAGCCTTCCTTGTGTGATGCATAAGGTACATACAGTGTGTGTGGTAGGATGGTTTATACGGTCAACAGCCAGTTGTTTAAAAAGTGGCCCACATAAATGAAAATGGGGTACAACGCATTACAGCTGTATCATGAATTAAATATTAGGGAATAGGGAGGCTATTTTAAGATCAGACGAGAGAACTTTGAAGGTCAGAGATAGAACTGACTCAGTAGGGGATGCTGTCAACATTCACTGTTGTGGTTTTACTTGTATCTTTTCTTCACAGCCAAAGTAGGGAAGACTTCCCTTATTATGTCCCTGGTCACCGAGGAGTTCCCAGATGTGGTATGCAAACAATTTCTCACAATACCAAAGATGCTGAATCAGACAACAATACAGTTTCATGATAGGCCTTTATATGGAATTCTATGTCATCTCAAAGTGGATTAAATACTTATTGATTTTGTAGACTGTATATAAATGCATACTGTGTTCATGTGTTGAGCTGTTTTTTTGCCTCAGGTGCCCTATCGGGCTGAAGAAATCACCATTCCTGCCGACGTCACCCCAGAGAGAGTGCCCACACACATTGTTGACTACTCAGGTAATGGCCACTCAGCGCTGCCAATAGAAGCCTGTTTAAAGTATACTGTAGTAGGGTGCTGAAGGCTGCCAATAGAAGCCTGTTTAAAGTATACTGTAGTAGGGTGCTGAAGGCTGCCAATAAAAGCCTGTTTAAAGTACACTGTAGTAGGGTGCTGAAGGCTGCCAATAGAAGCCTGTTTAAAGTGTAGTAGGGTGCTGAAGGGCTCTGGTCACTGGTCTAATGGATTCGTGCTTTTCTGTGTCCCCAGAGGTGGAGCAGACGGATGAGCAGCTCTATCAGGAAATCACCAAGGTGGGACTCGAGCCCCTCACTGGTGCTGGGGAGTCATGCTGTTGTATTCATGCATGGTGGAATGCCATAGCTAATTATTGTCCTCTGTCAATTACAGGCCAATGTTATCTGCATTGTCTACTCAGTCAACAACAAGAAGTCCATTGAAAAGGTATTGTGGGAATGTCTGCAAGCTAACTCCAGATTCACTTGCCATTGGTTAATGTCAGAACATATGATCTAACAGTTGTTTGGATTGATTGCTGTGGAAATCGATGTAATTTTATTTTTTAATGTATGTTTTGTTGTTTTAGGTCACCAGTCATTGGATTCCACTAATAAATGACAGAACAGATAAGGACAGCAGGTTTGTGAAGAATGTTTATTATTTTGTTTGGTTCAAGGGAAGTGTGCCATATATCATAGTATAATATGCAGGACTCACATACGCCCTCAATCTGCATTATTACAGAGTCACGGAGGTGACTAAATGTCTGTCCCCAGTTGAATGAGAGCTCAATATTCATAAAATACACAATGTTCTCTTGAATCATTTCCTGCATTTCCTTACATATGCATATGAGATAAAATAAATAATGTTCAGTGAATAGTGCATTGGGGTGGGGTGTATTTAAAAGAAAACCGTAAATCTACAAGAATAGAATGGAAAGTAGGTTACCAGTAAACATGGAAGAACAAAGTGTCAAATAAAGTGCAAAGTGATAGCTGCACCAAGTTAACATTGTTTCACTTGTTCCCTCTAAATATGTGCTCTGCACTAGTTAGCTGATAGACTGTCTGCTGCTGTGTGTGTTGGTCAGGATTCCCCTCATCCTGGTGGGCAACAAGTCAGACCTGGTGGAGCACAGCAGCATGGAGACCATCCTGCCCATCATGAACAAGTACACAGAGATCGAGACGTGTGTGGAGGTGAGGAGCAGGAGACTCGAGCAGGGGGCAAAGGTCAAGGCCATGTAGTAGCCCATTACCAGTCACTACATGAGCAGCTGTACAGCTCCAACATGGTGGACTGCTAGTTTTTAAGAGATTTCTCATCCATGATGAGAGGAACGCCGCAGTCTGCTTTGGAGGTCTTTCCAGAAAAGGGAGCTTTGAAAAAGGTCCTGCTCAGTGAGGACTGTTTGTGTCATATCTGCCACTTCTACATTTTCATCTGAGAAGCACTGTGACTCATGTTGTGATGAACATTAATTACTGTTAAAAGTGCATGTTGGTTTTTATCAACATGGACATCTTTATTACAGGCTGGATTGGGCTGCAATGACCAATGTACTATATGGGTCATTACACCCTGAACTGAAGTAGTCTGTAAATGAAGATAAATTCACCGTCGCATCCCTCTAGTCATTGATTGGTGTGTGCTTTAAAGCCATGTTGCATGAGGAGGCCAAATCAAAAAGAGGCTAATAGATACCAGCAGCTGCCACCCTCCTATATGCCACTGTCTCATCACAGTTATGCGTTAATGAGCAAACTAGCTATGTCACTGTCCCGTCTCAGTTGGCATTAACTAGCTATGCCACGGTCCCATCTCAGTTGGCATTAACTAGCTATGCCACTGTCCCGTCTCAGTTGGCATTAACTAGCTATGCCACTGTCCCATCTCAGTTGGCACTGCCACTGTTAGAAAGTGTTAAGCTTGTCTCCACCCAGACTTGGAAGGGGACCTGCTGAGAGCTTAATCTCTTGGTCTGATCCCTTCTCTGGAAGGGGACGAGTATGGACAGGGCACCGATGCTAAGGCCCTCCGGGGCCTTGAGAGCCTGGGCTCTGGGATCTCCCATTCCTCCTGCCTGTATCATGACTAGCAGCTTAGAGTGTGCCAATAAAGCTCTGAGTTGGAACAGTGTCAGTTCAGTGCTGGTACACCCACACCTCCGACTTCTGGCACTTGGCCTGACAAGAGAGGATGTCAGTTTGTATTAAATGCTGTGGTGTGATTAGATTTATTGAGCGCAGCAGGAACCACAAGCAGACGTCTGGCCACAGATCAGCGCTCAGTACCCTGATCTTGTCAATCTTTGTCTTAAGTTATGGACTTTTAGTGGTTTGAATGTCATAGAGGCACTCAAATGGTTACTGTTTGAACATAGCAACGTGGCATTAACATGGCTGTGGTACAGATTTGTTTCCTGGAGTATTCCTGAATTCACAGGTAGCTAGCATGTAGCTAGCATGCTAGCATGTAGCTAGCATGCTAGCATGCATTCATTTCCAAGAGCTTTAGGAAGTGCTCCTCTCAGGAGTATTCAAATACACGCAGTGTGCAACTGCCCTTTCACTCTTCTTTTTTAGTTTGTGATCAAGGTGTGAAGCTGCTCTGTAACTCCAAATGTGTGTACAAATGAGGTGGGTATGGGATGGGATATGGATGTTCAGTACAAATGAGGTGGGTACGGGATGGGATATGGATGTTCAGTACAAATGAGGTGGGTATGGGATGGGATATGGATGTTCAGTACAAATGAGGTGGGTATGGGATGGGATATGGATGTTCAGTACAAATGAGGTGGATGTAATGGATGGGATATGGATGTTCAGTACAAATGAGGTGGGTACGGGATGGGATATGGATGTTCAGTACAAATGAGGTGGGTATGGGATGGGATATGGATGTTCAGTACAAATGAGGTGGGTATGGGATGGGATATGGATGTTCAGTACAAATGAGGTGGGTATGGGATGGGATATGGATGTTCAGTACAAATGAGGTGGGTATGGGATGGGATATGGATGTTCAGTACAAATGAGGTGGGTATGGGATGGGATATGGATGTTCAGTACAAATGAGGTGGGTATGGGATGGGATATGGATGTTCAGTACAAATGAGGTGGGTATGGGATGGGATATGGATGTTCAGTACAAATGAGGTGGGTATGGGATGGGATATGGATGTTCAGTTCTTACCTTTTGTTTTGTTGTTACCTTCCCAAGTGTTCTGCCAAGAACCTGAAGAACATCTCGGAGCTCTTCTACTATGCTCAGAAGGCAGTTCTGCACCCAACCGGTCCACTCTATTGCCCTGACCAGAAGGAGGTACAGTAGCCTTATCTGAGGAGCCAGTTTTCCCTTTCCACAATATATAATGAAATAGGTTCAGCCATGTCTGCATGTGAAACTTCTGAGTCTTGTTTGCAGATGAAGGTGGCTTGTCTCAGGGCACTCACACGCATCTTCAAGGTGTCCGATTTGGACAATGATGGCATCCTTAATGATAACGAGCTCAACTTCTTCCAAGTGAGTCCCCCCACACTAATGGTGTTTTTTCTCTTTAGTTGACTAGTGTCGGGTTCACTCCTCTTGTGTTAATTCAATAAAGGAGAACAATAGTTATGATGAGCTCTACGGGTGCCACAAATTTATTTCCTTCAGAATAAATTTGTGGCACCCGTAGTGTTAGTTAATAGTGAATAGTGTTCTAATGGTGACGCAGTAGTTTCTTATGTGTATGTGATACTGTACCTGAGGGATTTGGATTGGAGTGGATGTGGATCAGTATTAAAAGTAGTATTTTGTGCTGTGCCTGTGGATGTAGTGGGGCAGTGGGTTTGGTGCAGTAGTAAATTGTAGTAAATTGTAGTAAACTGTAGTACAACTGTAGTAAATTGTGTTGTGTCCTCTGTTGCAGAGGACATGTTTCAACAGCCCCCTGGCTGCCCAAGCTCTGGAGGACGTGAAGAATGTTGTGCGGAAGAACATAAATAATGGAGTGTGTGACAACGGCCTCACGCTCAATGGTACAACACACACGCACATTTGTTGTTGCTCTAAACTGCCATTCACTGCTGGTTATTAATTTACCTTATATAAATAATTACTTACTTTTTGAACCATGGATACCGTTATTAGGATTAGTTATTGCAAAGGGGTGGACAATTTCCGGTAAATTTCCGGAAACTTACCGGAAACTTTCCATGGGAAGTTAAGCTGGGGAATTTTGGAAATATTCCAAATTAGAAACTTTCATGGAATTAAAGGAAATTATGGTAATTAATGGGAATTACAGGAATTAACTGGGAATTTTTGGTAACTCCTACTGTTTCATATACAGACATTAACATTTTGTTTCGTAATAAGCAATATGATTTGTTTGTTCGTATTTTCGCTTAGCATACAAAGATAGCTAACATGCTAGCGGGAATCCCATTCTCTGCCTATGGTTTACTAGCGTGCTAAGCTAGCAACACTGAAACCACTGAACTGCCCAAGATACACCACGCCACTCAACAACAAAATCCAGTTGGTTGGAACATTGACTGACAATCAGTTTTTTCAGTTAGAATCCCAGAAAATGGTAAAACTAATAAAAATATGACACAACATACCACCCCAACCAAACCTTATAGATTATGTAAATTATATATAAATTGTCAAGCTTAATCAGACAGATTAATCGTCCCATTACAGTTTATGCAAAATGACGTACACCCATTTGAATGAAGACTCTGTTTGCAAACTTCCACCAGTTATTCCCACATGAGATGACATTTTCACTGGGAATTTATTTTCCCCATGCACATGAACGCATCATAGGTTTCCTTTATGTCTAGTAGCCTATGCTGATTGCTGTGTGCATGGGATTGATGTATGTGCAGGGTAGAAATTTAACTGAAATTGCATTAAATCAGGTTGTTTTAACTAATATTATGCTGCAAGATGGGGTTTTGTCTACTACATTTAAGTTCCCTGTTATAGACTAACTTGCCATATTAAAAATTCCCATTTTATTCCCGTTTATTCCTGTTAATTTCCATATATTCCCGTTAATTCCCATGGAAAGTTTCCAACTTTGAAAATTCCCGAAATGTTGCAACCCTAACCGTTATTGTAACAACCAGCTACTCGCAGCTTCGACTGGTTTTAATGTCTTCATGTCTTTATGGTTTTAATGTTTTAAAGTCCTACATCCGGCATGGCCTGTGTGTAACTGTCCTGTCCCCCCTCCCAGGGTTCCTGTTCCTGCACACACTCTTCATCCAGAGAGGAAGGCACGAGACCACCTGGACCGTCCTGCGCAGGTTTGGCTACGATGACGACCTGGAGCTCCACCAGGACTACCTCTTCCCCCCGTGAGTGTCCACCTCTTGGCCAGCGTCTTAGTCGGACTCATGATCATCCTAGCCATCTTATTACAGTGCATGAAAATGCACTGTTCTGTTATCCGAAGTCTTCTTCTTCTTCTTCTTCTTCTTCTACTTCTTCTTCTTCTTCTTCTTCCCACCAAATTTCTGCATCTAATTCAGCTTTAACCGTTTAACGTAGAAACTTCGTTCAAACTTTGTAACGTAGGTCTTGAAAAGGACACGTGGGGAATGTATTTTTCACATTTGTAAACTTTATACTTTTTGAGATATTAATAAAAAACAAGCTTATTTTTCCCCATAGACTTAACATGGGCTGATGACATCACAATGGGCTAATTAACTTGATTTGCACCTGTATCAACTTCCAGCTGCTCACTACTAGGACCCATCAAAGGGCCAGTTAAACTGATTGCACCTGTATCAACTGCTTTCTGCTTAACTAGGCCAACTCTCTCTGTGTCTCTCCATTCTACAAGGATATAAGGCACATTCCATCCAACTTTCTATCCATTCATCCTCTTCAAACCATTCACTCATCCACCCATTAAACTATCCACCAACATCCATTAAACAATCTGCCTATCAACATCCATTCAACTTTCTGTCTATCAACATCCATTACACTATCTAAATTCAACTTTTAAACTATATACTCTGTCTCAGGCTTTAATCATACAATCTGGCTCTCTTAAGACTACTATTTCCTCTGCCCACAACTGTTTCAAAATAAATGTCCTCACTACAATAATTCACTATTAAATAATTTAACTATTTAAACTACTCAACTATTTAACTGTTCAGCCATTTCAACTGTCAATATTTCAGTATTTCTACTTCAACACTAAGCTATTTCAACAGCTGTCAGAAACATGCATGTGATGCTATCGGTAGTAGTAGGGACACTTGGTAATACTGCTAATGAAGCCATGTGAAAATCTGTCTGATCCAGCGGACAGCGTGGCGTGGCGTGGCGTGGGGGGGGGGCGGGGGTGCCTCAAGCAAGTCGATGCAGCACCCAATCAGGCATGAAAGGGGTTAAGTTTGTTTGGCACTGGTGTTCACCTGCTGGTAGACATGAACTGGGCGAGCCCTGTGAGCTCATTAATGTGATGCTGGCCTGGTGGGAGGCCTCATGGAGGGGAGCCTGTGGACGGTGCGGTGTAAACCCATTTGGTAATGACCGGGATAATGGATCATGGAAGGAAACCCAGCACTGCCCTGGTGGTCACTACCAACCCCCACCACACGCCCCGCGGGGTTCTCTAGCCGTCCCCCACGGCGTCTTTTGAGGAGCCCTGGTGTAATCCAGCTATTCTGATCGCTAATCCGGGCCCTGGGTGCGTCTCTTAATCTGACTATAATGTTTATGCCGCCGCAGGTTAAAAATACCTCCCGACTGTACCACCGAGCTCAACCACAATGCTTACCTCTTCCTTCAGAGCATCTTCGACAAACATGATAAGGTGACGAACAAGCTTTTCATCCCCCTCACAGTGTTACTGACAATAGATGGACAGTGGTGGCTTAACGTGGCTAAATACTGCACTTAATCACTATCAGCTATCTGGAGGCCATGCATCCTCTGCGCAACGTGCAGATCTGCTGTGCTGTTATAACGGCTCATTAAAGTTCACTTGTAAAGTTTAAAGTGCAGAAATGAATGTCTTTTCTCCTATGAATAGTCATTTCTTTGTGATCCCAAAAAATTATTCATAAAAGTATAACAAGACATTCCCAAACATTGCATGTTTTCAGCTATTATGTTAACCATTGAAATCTTTCCATGTAAAATGTCATTAATGTCTGTATTTTTCCATTTAATCTTCATAGCCCTGTCATGTGTGTGTGTGTGTTTGTGTGTGTGTGGGGGTGTGGTTGCAGGACCGGGACTGTGCCCTGTCCCCAGAGGAGCTGAAGGACCTGTTTGATGTCTTTCCCTACATGCCCTGGGGTGCTGATGTCAACAACACCGTCTGCACCAACGACCAGGGCTGGATCACATACCAGGGCTACCTCTCCCAGTGGACGTCAGTAACCATGACCAACACCAACACATCTGTTTACCATGACCAACACCAACACATCTGTTTACCATAAACAATACCAACACATCTGTTTACCATAAGCAACACCAACACATCTGTTTACCATGAACAACACCAACACATCTGTTTGACATGCTGTTTTCTGTGTCAACACACTGTAGTATTGCTTTTTTGAGCCCTGCATATAAGCTGTAAGACATTCCAGCATTACATAGCTACTCTTTACTCTGATGTAAGTTATGTAACTAGAGCTTAGGATGCATCAACAACTGCAAAGTATTTAAAAATTACAAAAAGTACATAATACATAATACCCCAGTTTGGCTTCGTTGTTCAGTGTGGCAGAGTAACTGCTGTTTGTCCATGTACCCTTGTGTCCAGGCTAACGACATATCTAGATGTGCAGCGGTGCCTTGAGTACCTGGGTTACCTTGGTTACTCTATCATTGCTGAACAGGAGTCCCAGGCAGCTGGCATGACAGGTGAGAGCAATCTACAGTCATAGTGATAATATCCAACAGGTAGTTCAAGGCCACAGAATTTCAATTTTTTTTTTTTTTTTTTTTTTTTTTAAAAGACATCAGTGTATCATAAGCCATTTTCAAATGGCTTATAATAATCACTTTTTCACTATGCTGTTGTGCTTATGATAGCGAACATTTAGTCACAGTGCATAATATGAAAGTGGTAAGGTTTTTTTGAAAGAATACATGACATTTTCACATGGCATATTATGAAAATTCTTCCTTTGAAGCCATGGCCATTTTTGGTTAGACATTTCTCATTTGAAAGACTAGCCAAATAATATCCAGACTGCAGTAGTGTGGCTTATACTGTATATCACTGAGTATTTATGCCGGTGCTCTCCTTGTGCTTCTCTTGTCCTCTTTCTCTCTCCTCCCCTCTGTTGTTCTCCTCTATTTATTCCTCCATTCCTTCTGTCCTCCTCTTTGGTCTCCCCCCTGCAGTGACTCGGGACAAGAAGATTGACCTGCAGAAGAAGCAGACCCAGCGCAACGTGTTCCGCTGTAATGTGTTTGGCGCCATCGGCAGCGGCAAGAGCGGCTTCCTGCAGGCTTTCCTGGGCAGAAACCTCATGGTGAGCACACAAGCACACACAGTGGCTCTTGCCTCCTCATGCAGATCAGACAGTCAAACAGAACCATTTAGCACCAGCACTGTAGTGCAATCAGCTATAGTTGCTACGTTTATGGCAGAATGTCAATTTGTTTATTTTTATTTTTTAAATGAGTATGATTATATACTGTAAGGGGAATTTGTTCTTTTAAAAAGTATTTGTGTGATTGAAGTTTAGTTTTACCACGTATAATCATGGTGTGTCTGAAATACATTGTATCTCTTTGTTCTCAAATGTTCTTGGTTCTGTTTTGTCTTTCCCCTCCTCCCTTAGCGCCAGAGAACAATAAGTGAAGAACACAAATCTTATTATGCAATCAGCACAGCCTTTGTCTACGGTCAGGAGAAGTACTTATTGGTGAGCTCTGCTGTTGTTGTCTCATGCATAGAGCTTTAAGATGGTGTCTTCATGAAGACACTATCAGAATATTGAATCAGAATTTTTTTGATTGTAGAGCTTCTTCAGCAGTCCTTTGATTGATTTTATGTCTGGCTGCTCAAAAGTATGGATATGAATTAGTGTGTTAATGTGACCACTACAAACATTTCACATGCGTGTCTGGTTAGCACTCTGGACTTGTAACTGGAGGGTTGCTGGTTCGAGCCCCGACCAGTGGGCCGCGGCTGAAGTGCCCTTGAGCAAGGCACCTAACCCCTCACTGCTCCCCGAGCGCCACCGTTGTAGCAGGCAGCTCACTGCGCCGGGATTAGTGTGTGCTTCACCTCACTGTGTGTTCACTGTGTGCTGTTTGTGTTTCACTAATTCACCGATTGGGTTAAATGCAGAGACCAAATTTCCCTCACGGGATGAAAAAAGTATATATACTATACTATACTAATGCCTCTATTTCTGGAGAAAATGATTCATTAAACTGGAATAACAAAAAGATAACCTGTTAGAAGAAATGTGTAAGTCTGAGTGTGTCTTGACATTACTTACAGTTCAGTCTTTTTATTGAAGGCTTAGGAATTGCCTTTGCCTTAGGTAATCCTGACTAATGTTGAACTACTTCCTGCCTCTCTCTCTCTTTCAGCTCCATGAGGTCTTCCCAGACTTTGATTTCCTCTCGGACGCAGAGCTGTCCTGCGATGTTGTGTGCCTAATCTACGACGCCAGCAACCCCTTCTCTTTTGAGTACTGTGCAAAAGTCTTTAAGGTCTGTATTATGCCCCTTGCTGGGATTTAAGCTTTAAACTTTAACCTCCTGCTCTCTACTGTACTTACTTGGCTCCTAGAGCCACTACTCGTTCTGTGGGCTAAAGCTGACTTGACTCAGTGCACTATTCATGACTGTATATACTGTACGCCATATTGCCATTAAGGTGAAGTCAGAGAGGAGACTGACGGCCCAGACACATTGCCTCTGTCACGTTTGCCGAACAGCTGTGTTGTGGCCGTTGCTGCTGCGGTGCAGTTGCGCGCGTGTGTGTTCACCTTTTAAACACCAATACGACTATCAACTGGTCTTTTCCATTTATTGCTGCCCAGAACCATCTGCATCACAGAGACTAAAATAGGCGCACCCTCTATTCTTTAGTTGGGTTGTGTGTGCAGTCGGCCTGAGAGGTGTGTATGATGGAGGCAGTGTGGCCACTCTAACATGTAAACGTTTGCGCCAAAGTGAAAATCAGCACACAATGCAGCTGTTCCACACAGTGCAGCTGTTCCACACATGCAACACAGCGTGCTCAAGCCGTAAGCATTGTATGTGAGGTCCAGTAATACAAGTAAACACCCCACCCTCTAAAAGAAAACATTGAGCCTGGGATCAGATTGTCTACACTGAGTATGTGTATATACACATACAGTCGCACGTACACACGCACGCACACACACACACACACACACACACACACACACACACACACACACACACCTCTGATCACGTAAAAGGTCAGTAGTCAGTAGCCACCTCTTCATTTGTGCCGACAGCAATACTTCATGGACAGCAAGACGCCGTGCATGATGGTGGCGTCCAAGGCGGACCTGCCCGAGGTGAAGCAGCAGTACGCGCTGACCCCACTGGAATTCTGCCGCAAGCACAAGATGCCGCCGCCGCAGTCGTACACCTGCAACACGGCCGCCGCGCCCAACAGGGACATCTTCATCAAGCTGACCACCATGGCCATGTACCCGTAGGTATCCCCTGAGCCCCCCCCCTCCCTTCCCCACACACACACACACTACCAACAGTTGCAGAGAAGCACAAGAGTTGGTACTTTATGCATGTATTTATTTAATCTGGTGCAGTTGTATTGAATTAGTCTAAATGGTCTTCAAACGTAGACAAATACAGTACTTTACAACCGTCCTCTCTTCAGTATGTTCATCTTAGATCTTAGATCATTTGTCCACTAAACTTTTGTAAACTTCACCTATCATGGATCATTTGTCCAGTTGGGTCTTATAATGGACACCCAAACTGAAGCTGTTAGTCATTCATTTTGCCAGTTGCCGACTGGTGGCGTGTGGCAGTACTTACACCAGTCAGATGCCTTGTTTAGATCTGTCATGTAGCCACTAGTGGGCAGCAGAGAGCCTCAGGTGAGCACCAGCCAAAGTGTGCATTGTCAAATTATTTTTTTTTCCATACATAGCCACTTGGCTGCTGCTGAACTATAAAGGCCAATAAGGGTAAGACTTGAAGGCTTGTTTGCTGTGAACTCTGAAGGGAAATGTTTTCTGTGTTGCAACCTGCAGGTCATGTCTGGATTATGTAATACCCACCCATCTGACAAGTAATCCCTCTGCATAGCCAACTCAGTGCACTGCAGCACATGATCATCCTACTACTTTAATCCAACAAATCTGCAACAAATGACTTACTATACTATTCAATGTAATCTGTGTTAAGTCAGTATTTTGTTGCTAATTATGGCCCCGTGCACACGGATAGTCTTTACAGCACGTGTGAGGGGGGTGATCCGGTGAAGGGTTTGTGCATGCCGGTGTATCAGTTTGACCATGAGGGCTACTGGTGGTCTTCTTCACTCACTCTCTTCTGACCAGTCTCTCTGCTCCTCTACCTGCTGTGGTACTGGTGGGTGGCGTCACAGGTGATGGACACTGCTGTGCATTAACAGCAACTGTGTGTGTGTGTGTGTTTGATTGTTTGTGTGTGTGTGTATGTGCGCATGTGTGTGTGTTTTCATGTGCCCTCCTATCCCCTATATGTGCTGTGTGTGTGTGTGGGAAATGTGGGTGTGTGTGTTGGAAATGTGTGTGTGTGTGTTTGTGTATGTGTGTGTCTGTGTGTGTTTGTGTGTGTGTGTATGTGTGTGTGTGTGTTTGGGTATATGTGTTGTGTGTGTGTGTGTGTGTGTGTTTGGGTATGGGTGAGGGTGTGTGTGTGTGTGTGTTTCTTCTTTCAGCCACGCTCGTCTGCGCTGCATGTGCACGTGCAACCGGTGCACCTTCTGTCTCTGTCAGAACTTCCTCAACTCTGAGCTGATGCAGACTGTGAAGGCCAAAATCTACACCGTCATTTTCAGCAGGTTCTCCCGACTCGTTCCTCCAACAAAACAAAACAACCACACACTCCTTCTCATCGTTCCATCTCTTTTGTTCTCCTTCGTCAGCTTGATGACTGTCGCCGTGTCGTTTTGCTGCTTCATCTCCGTGTTTGTGTCCGCTTGTCAACTTGTCGGCCATTTTCTGTTCCTCTTTGGTTTGTCCTTGTCTCTTGTTTCCATGGTCTCCATCACTCATCTGTTTCATGTCACACTCATTGTTTCTTACTTCCAGTAACTATATGCATGTGACAATAAACTTCCTTGTATCCTTGTATCATTTAATTGTTTTATTGGTCATGTCTTTGTGTCTTTCTTTTGACCTTCAGAATGCTGCCATAGTGACTGTAGGTCTTCCTCTGGTATGATAGAATGACATGCTGGTGTGACTCAGTGTAAACACATATAGACTTTGTGTCTTTTGTATTTTCAGAAAATTGTTAGCTGTACTGTCTTTTACAGTTTAGAAGAGCTTACTATGGTCCATGTTATGACATTTCATTCCTGAGTCTTAAAAGATAAGACAAACATTCTAATCTTATTAAGGCCTTTTGCCAAGGACAGACTGCTGTATTTATTGCATTGCATGCAGTTTTTTTTATAAACTCTTTCATTTTACTGCAGGTTACATAAACATATTAAACACAGTCTCTGGTCAGCCAGTTTAGAATCAAGCAGCTTTTCATTCTGCTTTTAACACTTTCTTTTTTCACCCCCCTCCCGTCTGTCTGTCTGTCTGTCCATACCTCAGGCACATGACGCAGGCGGACCTGAAGAGCTCCACCTTCTGGTTGAAGGCAAGCGTTGGAGCCACAGTGTTTGTGGTGCTGGGCTTTGCCATGTACAGGGCCATGCTCAGGTCCCGGTGACTGAGCCCCCAACAACCACTCCCTGCAGGTTTCTCCCGACATCAAACACAAACAAACATTCTCCAAACGAAGACTTACGAGTTTCCACTTAGAAAAGCTATGTGTCATTTTGTACATGGGTGTGTATAACGCTCTGCCCTCTGTGGCAATATCATAGGTATTTATATTTATACTGACTTGATAGAGGAGTCAATGCCCACACACTATGTTGAATTTATCTTCTCAGTTGTCTGTCTCTTGGCTCCTAAAGACTCTTGAAATAGGTAACAGGAGACCTTGGATATCTTTGTGAATAATGTACATTGTTAGTGTATATACATATATATTTATCTTTCCCCATGAAATGGTGTAAAACAAAAGAGTCATGATGGATAATAAGCTTTCATACATCAGCTGTAATGCACAAATGGGCTCCTGAAGTGTTATATTCAGTTGTTTGAGATTAGTTTTGCAGGCAGGTTTCTGAAAGCCACAGGTGGGCCAGAGGTGATTCATATTACCATTATGTGCACTAATGGTCAAATTAGACCAGAAGACTTGGAAATGAAGGACTTAGAACAGGTAAATAAATAAGCTAGATAACATATTTCAATATATACTTCAATTAATTCTTCCCAGTTGGTAGTTTTGCATGTGTGATCATGCATCAAGAAGTGTTCATATTATATAGTGGCCAGTGGGGTGGACACCACAGGTGACCAGTGACCTGCACTGCCTTTACTGGCCAGTCATCCCATGCACCCTGGCACCATGTGTATGTGAAAGGTTCATCATGCTTTAACACAAGACCTGCATCTGTTAGACTGGATGTGCATGCTGTGTCATCTCCTCAGACACGTGCTCTTGCAAGGAGATCAACGACCAACTACATTCCTCTGTGTTGTGAAAGAGATCCCTCTCCCGCACCTTACGAACACCATCAGTTGAGAGTTTGTTCAAAGTTAGTTTTTGTTTCTTTTTCATACTTTCCAAAGTTTACAATAAATGGTTGCTGCTAAAGCCATGACTGGTGTGTTGTAAGTTACTGTGGGTAGAGCTTTAAACACGAAAGCTGTTACACCGTGCAACTGAGAGAGTGCAGTGGAAGGTTAAGGGTGATGTGTGTGTGTGTGTGTGCACACACAATACTATTACTATTACACACACACACATATTACACACACACACACACACACTTACTGTCATGTCCTGTCCAGTCCACAGCTTTTCACCTGTATAGCCGTCATGCCTGCCGTACCTCATTATACCTTAGTCACACTCTTATGGCTATCACACTGATGTCACATGATCAATTTGGACTCACTCCTCATACGTAGGAGGTTCATCCAATTCATGTCAAATGTGGTATGATGTGAAGATGTTGCTGATGTTATATTGCAAAGATATTTTTGTTATCTGTAATATGCTGAAATAGCGATAAGATTAATTTAAATATGTTTCCTCTATTCGATTTTGCCTTTTTTGAGGTGGTTCATGTGACTGAAATTTGCCATACACCTCTAGACTCTCAGTAAATACTCTGAGACAAAGGCTTGACCCCAGATGTGGCACAGGGACTCCGCCTTATGTCACCGAGTCTCATGGTTGCCATAGAGTTTCACTTAATTCTTCGATTCATGTCAAAGTTGGTATACATTATAGTAGAAGGGAGTCACTTGTGCTTCAGCCTGGTTGGTGCTCACGAAAATTTTGACTCTGAAGAAGACGCATAGGCGTCGAAATGTTAGTCGGTTTGCACTAATAAAAATCACTTTAAGCATTGTGTGCTCCGGTCCTGCTCCTTGGCTCTTGTTAGACCTTGGATCTCGCTTTTTGGTATACATAATGTTGAGATGTTGGTCATTCTAAATTGAGGAGCTTTTTTGAAAGGTTGTAATGTGCTGAAATAGAGATATGATGAATTTGCAGACCTTGCCACATGGAAATGTGTGGAAAACAGGAAATGTGTGATACATTTGACATGGTTCAAACCTCACAGGTTATTAATTGTTATGGTCATGGTTTCCACGGGCGACAAATAATGAAATTTTGCAACCATATCGTCCCTCGACCCTCATTTGGCCCCAATTGCAGCCCAGGGACTCCATAGCGCCCCTTTATTCATTGAGTCTTGTGGTCACCAAGAGGTCAGCAGAGTTGAGCAGGAAGGGATATGGACCTAAGATTAATGTAAGGGGAGGGGGGTCATGCCAAGCCATTGCCGCTTGGAGCTAAATTTATGGTTGTAATTTATTCAACCCTTGAGACATAAGATAAAGTGGCACATGAAAATGAGAAAAACAGTATTATTTAGACATTATAGTTTAAAAGAAAACATACACATATCACCTCATGTTTTCATGAATTTATACATAATAGAATGACAGGAACTGATTCACCCACCATGCATATTTGACAACCCCCCCCCGCTGACTCCATGGCTACAGTCTAGAGCCACATGATTTAGAAAAGAAAGAACATTATCTGTTGTATGAATATTTATATTTATTAGTCAGATTATGCTTACAAGTGGCATTGTCTGTGCAGGGTATCAGTTTATTTCAGATGCACAGAAGAATGGGGCGCCAAATGTAACATGCCTTATTTCGTGGACAGAATGACTTTCGTGTGACGAAATACATATATTCATTACGAATGTGCTACATCTTTACGCCTTTTGTCCACGGAATGCACAAATTTAAAGCATATGTCACTGAATGCATTTCGTAAGTTGTTAAGTTACTATTGCGTGGACGGAATGCCTTCTGTAACACAACACAATAATTCTGTGGACGAAATTGAAATAGGATGCACAGAATTATGTAGGTGCATTCCGTAGGATTTACGTAGACAGAATTACTTTTGACCAAACATTTCGTCTACGACAGTGAATACTGCATTCAGCATTATGTCCACGAAAGAAAAAGACCACCAGTCAATTTCGTCCACGAAATGATGTGCTCACTTCAGTGTTTCGTGGACACAATGCAAACCAATTTGTGCATTCCGTGGACAAAAGGCGTTACGATGTAACATTTTAATGAATACATGTATTTCGTCACACGAAAGTCATTCTGTCCACGAAATAAGGCATGCTACATTACTGGAGAGGTGATTATTGCGTGCGCTATAAGTAGGCAATTTCCCAACCAAGCCTGTTTACCATCAAAAACTCAGGCATTAATTTTTAATCGCAATGAAGAGACATAGTGTACTGAAAAACAGCAGTTTGGCCATCAGGTGGCAATGATCTTCAAATAAATTATTCAAGTATCTCTACTTCACAATAATCATTCTCATCTGTATTTTCCTGTGTGGAAGTCACATCTTCATGCATCAGTGCTTTAACTCTCGCAAAGACTTCATCTGTTCTCTTTCTCAAATACATCAGAATATATATTCCCACAATAATGCTAATCCACATGACGAACAAGAAGTATCGAAAGGATGGATCCCAAAACTCTGGAAAATAAATAGAGGGAGGATAATCAAAAATATAAAAATAAGTTTGGAAATCAGAATCAAAGAAACAATATCTTTTTTTGCATGCTCGTGTGACTTAGGCTACTTGGCAGTGCAAGGAATCTTCTAATAGTGTATCTCCCTGACCCTGAATATTGGGTAAAAGATACACGACCATGAGCATGTAGGATAGGCCTATATTTAATGGTAGAAATGTGATATTAAAATTGTAACCCTTTCCTAATCAACCTTACAAACAGGAAATGAAATCCTTACCCACGTTCTTCATTCAGATGTCTGCATGCACAACAGGGACTGAATAAGGAATGAATGACTGAATGCACCTCAGGCGCTTCAATTCCGTTGTTTCTTTATGGAATGGTGCGACTGACTTGCGTTTAAGAGCAGGGCACAAGCAGAAAAAGGCAAGGCTTCTAAAACCATGAGGCGCAGAAAGTTAAAAATAGTTCAGCTTTTGAGGTCTTTTTTTTCAACAATGTGGCAGGCAGCCAAGCAATGACCTATTGTTGAAAAAAAAAAAATGCAACCTTAAAAGTTGAACTATTTTTACAAATAGTTCGCATTTAAATTTCGTACTTTAATTTTCCAAAAGTAAAGCACTATGTTTCATATAATTTCCAATTTTCAAGTAGTTTATGTACTCATCAAAGGAATTATACGTAATGAAATTGTTTTGCTCAAGAGCCAGCTCATGTTTAAAGAATAAATTAAAAGTAGTAAATATAGCTGCAAGCAGCAATGAGGGGGCCAAGCAGTCAGTTCAGCAGTCCAAATTTGTCATGTAACTCAATGCGGTTGCATCAGGTATATAGCATTAAGCAGTACAACTTTTTTTGTATGTTAGTCTCACGGGGCCTTGTCAAACCATCCCATATCTGCTCATTTGAGATATAGCGCCACCTAGTTAAAAATGAAAATGCAAAACAAGGTGTTGTAATTGCAGGTTTCTCTGACTGACATATTAGAAACTGCACAGAATTTAAAGCATAGGACCATTATGACACCCTCTGAATGTATGCCAAGTTTCCTGGAATTCTGTTCACGGGGGGCATATCAGCTACACACACACACACACCCATGCACACACATACACACACATGCATACACACAAACAAACGTACACAAGCATGCACACACAAACACACCCACATAAGCACACAGATAAAAACATAAACACAAGCAGGCACACAAACACGCACGCACCAGCACCCCATTACCCCCACATACACACTCACAAGTGAACACACTCAGAAGCACACATATACACTAAAAAAAACACTACATACACACACACATTTTCATACACACTCATTTACATAAACAAAGAGCAAGAGCAGGAGATGGAGACAAATTGACAAGCGTGATTTATTTTTGTGAAGAGAATGTGCAGGACTGAACTGAGGTCATATTTTGTACCGCTTTGCGGTACATCTACAATAATTTAAAACATTCCAACTTTATTATCAACCTTTCAACTTTATTATAATGCAAAATATCAAATCTTATTTTTACCCTGTCATGTGGCTATCTGCCATAAATCTCTAACTTATAAACCACAAAAAGTTAAACAACAAAGATAATTGAGAAGCTATAGGGACATTGAGAACATTATTTTTGTTATGGCAGTTTCCATAATGATTAAACACCTTATGAATGCATAGAATATATTTCACAGACTTGTTCTACATATGAATCAATGAATAAATATCAGCAATCTTGTTGATGGGCTTCACATTTGATTGATATTCGCAGTAGTTCCTTTCATTTCCTCTTCTTTGATCTTTTTTGGACTGATTCTGTTTCATTTTTGATTATTTAAAGATACACTATTGTATCATATTATTTTCTCATACAGGTATGAATTAGATGTCTCATCGACAGGCTAACAAACACATAGTGTCATGGAAAATCAATAAGTTTGTACAGTCTCCATGTTGATTTTTTTCTCAAGTGACTTTGTGGGTATTACATGTATGCAGGAATCCCTCAAATGAAACAATAGGCCCATTTTTCGCTACATGGGTACCAGCTGAAGAGTGTATCACCTTTATCAGCATCAAGGACAACACGGTCCTCGTCACACGATCAGGTTGATCTCAGTAGCTTGTGGACAATTGTGTGCAATCCACCGATTCGAACACACCCTGGCTGTTCCTCAGCCCAATCCAAACAAATATTTTCAGTCCATGAATGAAAGTTTGCTCCAAAAATTGCTTACCATCTTTTTTTCATTTTTATTATGCAGCAAAATATGTAACAGATTGTTTCAGTATAACATGTAAGAAGACATCTCACAAATGAAACTGTGTTTCACGCTGCATAGATAATCATGCCATATTGAAAATGGGTCACCTGCAGGGCAATCACTGACAACACAGTCCTCGTTTTCATCATTGGGTTGTCCTGAATCCCAGTATTTTGTGGACAAAAGTGTGTTATCCACCCATTTCCACCCACCCTGGATCTTCCTCAGACCAATCCAAACCGGGATTCCCAATCCATGAATGAAAACTTGCTCCTCTTTGTCGTTGATGATCGCCAGGTCTCCTCCAATGTCTTTGCATCGTTGTCTGCTTTCAGACCACGTATTCTTTGAAGAAGAGATGAGGTAACATTTGGTGTTAAAATATCTCCATCCTGAGGGACATCTCTTTTCCAGTTTAGAGATTCTGGCTTGAAGCTGGCCATTGGTGCGGAGTAGCTGATCCATCTGTCTGGTTAGGTTGGTATTACTGGCCAA